>NW_013667618.1:173803-192215 GCF_000517525.1 Limulus polyphemus
CCAGATGATACAACTCGGTGTTTTTGAAGTGACTAGTATATCCGTGCCAGATGATACAACTCGGTGTTTTTGAAGTGTCTACTATATCCGTGCCAGATGATACAACTCGGTATTTTTGAAGTGACTATCATATCCGTACCAGTGATATAAGTCGATATTTTTCAAATGACTAGTATATCCGTACCAGGTGATACAACAGGTATTTTTGAAGTGACTAGTATATCCGTGCCAGATGATACAACTCGGTGTTTTTGAAGTGACTAGTATATCCGTGCCAGATGATACAACTCGGTGTTTTTCAAGTGACTACTATATTCGTACCAGTGATATAAGTCGATATTTTTCAAGTGACTACTATATCCATACCAGATGATACAACTCGTCAATTTTCAAGTGACTACTATATCCGTACCAGGTGATATAAATCGGTATTTTTGAAGTGACTAGTATATCCGTACCAGGTGATATAACTCGGTATTTTTGAAGTGACTATCATATCCGTACCAGTGATATATAAGTCGATATTTTTCAAATGACTAGTATATCCGTACCATGTGATACAACTCGGTATTTTTCAAGTGACTACTATATATGTATCAGGTGATACAACTTTGTATTTTTGAAGTGACTGCTATATCCGTACCAGTGATACAACTCTAGATATACCTTATAATTTGCTTTTTTGTAACATAACTAGTAAGTGTTTTTAAAAAGAGTGAAATCGAAAATTATTTCCAATGAACCCAATTTGATCCAACATAACAGTGTTTGGAAGTGACTTAATAGGATGTTGGAGGTAATAATGATACAAAAAATAATATTATGATATTAGGTTTATATGAACCAAAAGAAATAACTGATAAAATGAAAAGGTAAAACGTATTTGAAACAACAAAATCACCATTTACAGTCTATGAGCCTTCTTGGATAATAGACCAAATATTCAATACTCAGGACTAGAAAGAACTTAACATTTCAGACAACAAACTGATTCATTGACTATTCAAGTTACTGTTGTCATACTGCGGAGACTTAGCGACACTATCAGTTTTCAAGGTAATTTTACTATTTCCCATACGAATCAGGAACTACACAGGGACCGAGCCCGTGTCGAAAGAGTTAATAGACTAAGTTTCTTTGGAAGTTTCTGAAGAAATAAACCCATTTGATCTTTATATGCTTTTAACATGCTGTTGCAGAAACAAATGAATATCACGTAATCTTTTTTGTTTTATCTAATAACTGTTTATGCTATTTAAACAATGACCCCATTCCAAGGAGAGCATCCTCTCCCGGATGCTCAGCAGTAAGTTTGGAACCCCAAACGGTAAAATTGGGGGTTTGATCCCTGCAACTGGCACAGCGCAGGTAGCCTATTGTGCAGCTGTGCGCTAAAATAACAAAAAACATGGATATTTTGATCTATTTTAATAAAACATAATTGATTTAGAACAATGGTTTTATTTTTTATTACTTTATATAATTTAGCCTATAAATCAGTAAACCCGAAGGAAGTCATTATTCCCAATTTTACCGAGAGTGGAAAGTAATTTCTTGGACACATAACCACGTGGATTTCCTGAAAGTTTTTACTTCGTATTTCTTTACTTCACAAATACTTACCATATTTTAAGAGAAACTGTTTACGACAACTTCCTTCAACTAGTAACTTGCAAGATCTACACACCAGTTCAAAATTACCTAACTATAATTCCAATAACATACATTAGGTATTTCCAGGTTATAATAGATTCATAAGCTTCGAGTAGCATATGTACATACATAATTTTCATTTACTTAAGAAATAGTTTAAAACACGAAAGCTAAAAAAAATGGTTGAGATATCAAAACTAGCATTTTACTTTGAACAAGATGTGCAACTATTTTAATTATTGCTTGTTCAACAGGGTAAGTAAAAATAAACAAAGAGAAACGGGATGTAATGAAAACGTCATTTAAAAAAACTGTGTAGCGTGAGAATGAGTTAGATCGTGGTAGCGGCACAGTGGCATTTACAACGCTAGAAACCGTGTTTCGATATCCGTGGGTAGAGCACACGTAGCCCATGGTGATTTTTGTGCTTAACTTCAAACAAACAAAATTGTTGTAATTATATATTTGTATTCCTGTATTATTTGATTAAATGCCAAGTATTTTCTAAAAAATGGTAAAATCACTTGCAGCAATCATTTGAAAACTTAAATAAAAATATAAACTTCTTTGATGTTATAAAATCATAACAAACGTTCTAGACTCTAGAGAACTTCTAAAGAAATATGTATCAGAAAATTATTACATTATAAACCTAACATCAAAATAAGACAATTAGTAACAAACAAACAAAAAAAACAACAACCCAAGCCAGGGTACTTGTGAAGGTTTTAACATTGGGTGTTGCAGATTTCATGAAAGTCGTTAAAATATTAAGTTAACTGTCAGTAAAAAAAGACTTATTATTGAAAGCTCAGAATTAATTATTAGATTGAATGCCGGTTCTTTGTTTTCAGTAACTTATTGTTGATTTAAAATAAAATACTCACAGCTGCTGGTGTCAGGGATTTCGTGAAGACGTAATATGATTGGACTAGTTAGCTTACTAAAGTAAGATAAGTTTTGATTTGTTGGATATTTTTTGTGGTTTGTTAGATGTGACGAAACACAAGTAACAATCTAATCACGGTGTTGCTGAAACAAATCTGTATACTAGGGCTTTATTCCATTTTGCCATTTCCACGACAGCTGCTGCTAAAGCATGCTTCAACGCGTAAAAATTGGAAATGTTTTGTAACAAGGCTTTCTTCATTATGGCTACTCGTGACTTAAAGATCACGAAACAGTAACTTTTAATAATACCCAAAAATCTTTAAAAGTTGTCATTATCGAATAACTTTTGAGTTGCATAAGAACACAATACTTACAACTGAAACCACATACAAAGCACGCTATTGACATGGCATTCTGTAAGCTTAGACATTTTCATCTTCGAATCATTTTTTGATTTTCAAATACACATACGTAAGACCGTGAAGATTACAGTTAAAGTCATTTGCCAATAATTTACTATTTATTCTAATTAATGGAAAAACAAAATGTTTGGATTTAGATTATGTGTCATAATCAGAATACTTGTAAGTTAAAACACGTTTCTTTGAAGTTTCGAACAGTCTGAAATAACTAAGAATAATAACAACTATCAAAAACTAGAGCAATTAAACGGAAAGGATTTTCTACTTTACAGACTTACTGGAAACTGTTAACGATATCAAAGTAGAAAGGTGTTTCTTATAACTAACTGTACAATATCTTTGAAAAATGTCAGTGGAACTTCAACTGGTTGATCCTTCCAGAGAATGACGATTTCGGTTCTATTTAAAATAAAATTGTTATCTCGTATCCCAGGTTATAGCTATGTAATATAAATCAATTATTTTATGATTAATTATGTGATCGACAGTACTGTTCGTCTCACAGCGCCACCCCACATCTAAAACATAAAATATTAAGCATAATGGAAAACCATAATGCCAAATTACAAAATGCGAAGAGTAATAAAAAACAACAACAACAAACACTTTACCATCCTGCATCTGTACCACACATCTTCTCTGCCAACTTGCTCTACTAAAAAAGATTAATACAGAAGTGACGTGAAATACACGTATATTATTATTGATTTGTTTTACTATCATAATTTATGTTAGTGGAAATGATATTTATTGTAAATATGTAACTTTTTTTGCAATTGATGTTATTTTTTAAGAAAGAAGGAAGTATCTGAATTATTTGTAACGACTAAACTTCCACAAGTACAGCTGAGCAAACACCTATAAGGCATGCTAGTTCACAAAGATAAAGACGATGTCCAAAATTCAACAAAGAGCAGACAATGGCATTGATGAAGAGAGTTTGAAACTTCGGCAGAATCAGAAAGATTTATGAAAAGAAAGGGCTGGATAAATTACAAACAGCCGTGAATGGCGAGAAGTATCCCCAGGGAAGAAAGGGCTGGATAAATTACAAACAGCCGTGAATGGCGAGAAGTATCCCCAGGGAAGAAAAGGCTGGATAAATTACAAACAGCCGTGAATGGCGAGAAGTATCCCCAGGGAAGAAAGGGCTGGATAAATTACAAACAGCCGTGAATGGCGAGAAGTATCCCCAGGGAAGAAAAGGCTGGATAAATTACAAACAGTCGTGAATGGCGAGAAGTATCCCCAGAGAAGAAAGGGCTGGATAAATTACAAACAGCCGTGAATGGCGAGAAGTATCACCAGAGAAGAAAGGGCTGGATAAATTACAAACAGCCGTGAATGGCGAGAAGTATCCCCAGGGAAGAAAGGGCTGGATAAATTACAAACAGCCGTGAATGACAAGAAGTATCCCCAGGGAAGAAAGAGCTGGATAAATTACAAACAGCCGTGAATGGCGAGAAATATCCCCAGGGATATTGGCTTCTCGATTCTAACATAGCGAGGCTAAATTATCAGGTATTTCCACAACAACTGCTATTAAAGCATATTTTAACACGTGGTACTAACTAGTAAAAATAGGAAAAGTCTTGTAACAAGCCTTTGTCATGGCACTCTACTCGTGGCTTGAAGACCACGGAAACCTAACTTATAGTTATAAGAACTTCATTTGCTGATATAATTGAATAACGTTATAAATTACACAATAACACATCATTGTTACATACAACATGTACAACTGACACTATGTACAATGCACATTGTTGACATTCTGCTGGATCCTTATACACCATTTCCCTCGTAAGTAATTGCTTTGTTCAGAATCATATGGTGAAGCAGTTTTGAAAGTTTGAACTCTTTATTAACACGAGTAAACATTTTATTTCCATATACTGTTACTTCCTAACTTTGCTTTCAGACCTCCTTGAAACACATTAATATATTATCTGTTCAGGACACTTTTTCGTTCACGTTGGCATGTGAAACTAGGTACTACTTTGCCTAATTCTAAATGGATGTCCAGATGTTTCTGAATAAGCAGCTTGATCCTTCTACTGATATCTGTTTGAAGAAATCTTGGTGTTTAAATTGTTTCTCTCAAAGTAAAGACCAGAAGTTTACCTGAATACAGAAAACGCGTTTTTTTCTAAATCCTCCCCAACATAGAAGATCCTGGAAAGTTGTAGACGTGCGTTTTATCCACTTTTAGTGAACTTAGATTGGTCGATGAATTTCTGTTAAAATCCGGCAATGACTTCGTAAGCTTCAAGTATTGACATCAGAATATAGAGGAGCCACAGACTGGCGAAGAATAAGACTGTGGGCAGCTTATACTTCTTCGGGCCTCCGAGTTCTCCTCCGACGGCATTATGGCGTCGCAACATGAGGACAAGCGCGGTTATGAACGCACAGACACAAAAGAGTGTTACAGAAAACGCCAAGTTGCCAGGGTCAACTAAAAACGGAGTACCCTTGGCTGCGTGGTAGATAGCTGCTAACGACCAGGCGACCCCGATGCCAAGGAACACGTTAACGGCATTGCTTCCTGTCACATTCCCTATGGAAGAGTCGGCGTATCTATCGTTGACAGCCGCTACTTTACTAGCAAAAGTATCTGAAAATGAAAGATAACTTTTCAAAGTGTGCTAAAAAGCATGAAAATATTACAGATGTTTTAAAATCATATATGATACTTTTGTTACTGTATAATATTTAATCAGTAACAGAAACAAATTATTATGGTAGATATTTTTATTATATAACAAAATGCTTAAATAACAACTATTTTCGTATCATCAGGGTTGGAAACGGAAGCATCTCAGAAATCTCTTAGAGTTTGCATTAGTGAGGGCCTTGACTCTTTAAAAAAATTCCAACATGATAATTTGTACTCATTGAAAACATAGTACTGTTACAATACGTTAAAAGGACAATAGCATCTGCAGTTTTCACGACATCTTTATATTTCAGTTACTAGACTAAAGCTGTTTATCATTTCAGTCCCCCAAGTACTTAAGAGATAATCTCCAGGGTTTATAACATTACATTTCTGGATTCAATCCCTACGGTGGACATAGTATAGTATAGCTTTACGCTAAAAACCAGTTCATTGTTTAAGAATTCATTCAATTTTTATTCAACTAGACAATACTTCATATGTTGTTTAGTTAAATGTTAAATCAATCAAAGCCTCCAAATAAATGAAACCAAGATGTTTCCGTCAGCAATACAGACTTAAAACGAAATAGTAGTATAAAATCAAAAAGTATTTGTTAATATTCAGGCCAGTCGGCTTTCATATTTGATTTTGTTAAATTATAAGTTAAACGAGGAAAATCTTTTCATGTTACAAAATAGATGGCGCTGCTTGCTAGTTTTATAATGATGAAAATTATTTACAATAATCTTTGATAGGTTGTTTAGGCAGAGCATTCATAATGAATCTAAATTTCAAATGGACAGCAACTGCCTGTTGTAGAAACCTACAAATGTAGAGGACGACGTTTCGAAAGTCTTCCACCTTTCATCTTCAAGTCAGTGTTGTGTAGTTTGGTCTTTATATTGTTCTAGTGGATTGTGGAGAGCGTGTTATGATTGTGGCTTCATTGTCCATAATCAGATGCTGTAGGCTGATCTGGCTTCATTATTGTCCATAATCAGACGTCGTAAGTTGATTAAGAGAAAATCAGAATAGCTGAATCACCACACGATTAAAAAACAAAAAAACAAAACGAAATGTATGGAAATTATATTGGATTTGTTGCATTAGTAAACTGCCAATCAATAGAAAAACTTGTACAGCACTCACAGCAGTTATTGAAAATGTTGTCGTATCAGAAGACCTTAAGATCGTGTACGCAAGAATAAAGCTTGCTGATATTCAAAGGCGTCGCTAGGCAATTAAAAGATTCGGGGTTCGGGAATTTTCGACGTTTCAGTATGATATCGATCAGGGTTTTCTATTCTGGTATTTCAAGACATCAACTGGGGGATTCAGGGCATGGGTCCCGTGTGCCAGTGACTAGCGACGTCTCTGCTTATCTTATATTTCCCTGACTTGAGGTAGTGAGAAAAACATTCAGAGTTGCTAGTAGTAAAATGCATGTTATAATATAAGAACAAACATTATTGAGAACTCTTAATATAAAGTGTGATACACTGTCCAGTACAGAAGGCCCACTATTCATGCAGGTGGGTGAAAATATCACAAACAAAAGTAGGCCCTTTGGAAAACAGCTCTAAATTTTCTTGGTCTTACCTGGAATACTCGTGCCCAGAGCAACAAAGACAATAGCAGTTACCGAGTCTTTTACACCCAGAGTACAGCCGAAGTGGGAAGCCAAGTCGCCTATAAAGGCAGTGAGAAGGCCGATCACAACAATCGAAAAGACGAAACACAGCCATCCATCAACGTAGTCTGTGGAAAGGAACCAGAAAATTCAAGTTAGACTACAGACTACAAATACTACGTTTTACTAATTGTAATAATGATAACACTTTGACGAAACTGAACGGAATTTGAAAGGTTCAAGTAAGAATGCTGAGAGAAAAATGATTATATTGCTCTCAAGTGGATTCATGTATTTGTTTGATATCAGTTTCTATATTATAGTCTATACTTCTCTTAACATACCTCTGTATTCACCTACATTTCTCACTACAGACTGACTTCGAAAAAGATCTTGTAAAATTCTTGAGGCACAACTTGAATATCGAATTAGAAATGTTTACACACATATATATTTAAGTATTTTTGAAATTGCAGAATTAAAAATACGTTGAATTATTGAAGTCTTCCTCACTCTTCTTTTGTTAATTCTGTTATGTTAGTTATTAACATCAATAATAAAAATAAATCATCATAGCTACTCATGAAGTACTGAAAGATGGATATACTGATTAGTTATCAATCAATAAAGTAAATTAATTATATATAAAGCTACCGTTAGTCACATTTTAAATTTGTTTTGAATGTTCCAGTCTGTTCTTTCGAATTATTTCAGCGACACCTACCTGTAGGGGGAACGAAAGCAAAAAGAACTTTCCAAAAAATAGTAAAGAAATGTATCACATAGTCAGAACATGTCGGTAACTTATCCTCATCATCTTCGTCGCCCTCTACATTTTCGTCATCATCTAACAGAAACGAATAATTTTCAATACTTTATAATACTCACGATTGCTTGTGCATCGTCAAAACTTCACATTTTGAGCTAAAGAATTTAAAGAATAAATTTTAAAATGTATCTTCATAACTTATTTTCTTATGTATTAAAATGTAAATGTTTAATTATCTGACTTTATTCCACTGTGTGTCATTTTTTAAGATTAACTGAAAACATTGACTATATAAGATTCTAGAGATAGAAAGTGAAACACGAGCAAAAAATTCCTATTTGTTGATTATGTATAGCTACAATCGTAAGGTATCTATCTGCTTGTTCGTTGCCATAATTGAAAACTGTGTTCATGCACAGTCACTTAGAAACACACTTAAAACTCACGGCAAGGCACAAATCAATTTGCTCGCAATGGTTTCAAGAACACGTTCAATAAACCAACGGAATGTGAAGCAATATTCTTTTTACAAACGTGTCGCACTACATCATTCCGACTGATAACAGCTGTGTATTCAATTAGAAACAATCTAACACCAGCTGGAACTATATTTTCACATTAGATCGTGATGCATATGTTGATTACGGTATAGGGAGGAACGAGACGTAGTGAATATACCGATCATTGTATCCTGTGGAATGGCACCATCAATGTAAAACCTTACAGGATTCATAACGTATGACTTTTTGGGCTGCAGTATCTTAGTATTCTCGGTCCTGGCTAATTTCAGCCTTACTGGTGATAATTTCCACCACAAACTGTTTGAAGAAGAAGGATTGAATGAATGATTTTCTGAACTTCTATCGCATCATGCTTTATAAAGTGTTATTAAGAGGCACCCCATACCATTAAGTGACTTTAGATATTAAAGATGCCATGAAAACAGCTCTTTCAGAAATGGTAGAAGATACTCTAATTTTGAGCATGCAACATCGACGACAGAATGCATTTGTTTTTCGTGGTGATCATAATCCGTGTTGACGTAAAATGTTATGAGTTGTAAGGACGTAAAACCACTTCTATTAAAAGTCCATCTGCAAGCTTGGGTTGATTGAACAATATTACCACATGACATGTCATCAAATGCCTGACTTGCATAAAACTTTATCGAGTGGACTGATTAAAATTAATTTATAAAATTTTGTATTTTATTACGTAAAAAGCATCCTTTGGTGGATTTGAACAGAATATTTTTATAGTCTTGTGCTTGGTCTGCTTGAGCAGTATATATATATATATATTATAGTATCTGTTAAGACATCCTTTAGTGTAAGCTAATACTGGATCATCACTGGTATGTGTTAAGACATCTTTTAGTGTAAGCTATCACTGGATCATCACTAGTATGTGTTAAGACATCTTTTAGTGTAAGCCAGCACTGAATTTCCTGTAGATATGTTAAGACATATTTTAATATAATACAACACTGAATCTCTTGTAGATATGTTAAGACATATTTTAATATAATACAACACTGGATCTCCTGTCGTATCTGTTAAGACATCCTTTAGTGTAAGTCAACACTGGATGTCTTGTATTGTCTGTCAAGATATATTTTAGTGTACACGTTATTTCGTGTACATAACAACTCTGAAAGAATGTTTTTGTGTATACATGATGACTTTGAAAGAAACTTATTTTGTGTATATTACAGCTGTAAAGATACCTATTCCGTGTAAATTGGAACTCTGGAGAAAACTTATTTCGTGTAACGGTAAAGCTGAAGAATTTTCCTTCGTGTATATAACAACACTGAATGTAATCTATTTTGTGTACATTACAACATTGAATGGAATCTATTTCGTGTACATTATAACTCCGAAGGCAACTTATTTCGTGTACATTACAACACTGAGATGAAACTTATGCACATTACAATTGTAAAATAAACTTCTTTGGTATACATAAAACGCTGAATGAAACTATTTTGTGTTTATAACGATTTTGACATTTTTACTCCGAAGAGAAGTTATTCTGAGTATATCTATACAACGAAAGACAAACATCTCCAAGATAATTTATCTATAGAACCACTTTAAGAAATTTAAAAATAACGACATGTACGTAAAATACTAATTTCTTTATTAATTTATCAAATACATACAACTACTCTGTCGTGAGCTGCTATGCTAGAACGTTCTTCTCAGTTAATATGAACTACTTCCTAAATCTTCGATCGTGCCCAGTTTAATTGCGGCGAGTACGTACACAACAGTGAGGTCAGTCTTGATAAACTTACTGCAAACATTCCAGTGACAGTGAACGCCGGCTTCCATGACCACGTTTAAAACAGACAAAATGGATAAACGTCTATAGGAATTGCTGTGACTCCCATGAAAACAGCCTTTTATTTGGAGATGTTTTTGAACCTTTGTCAACGTTAAATCCTAACTTATTATCTTGTTAATGGTGTCAGAAGATATGCCTAGCTTCATCGCAAAGTTATTTTTGTATTCTTTTAGGTTTTGTTTTTACACATTTTTGTTCCCCACACTCCTATTGATTTGTCCATTGCAGCTCGAAATCAGAGGTGTGAAAAAATAATATATCAGATCTATCTCCTGTCTCCCATAAGTCACTGCCCAATAAGCCTTTCGTACGATACCAGAACTCATCAGTAAATATATTGTATTGGATATAGCGTTTCATAGATCTTTAGTCTCTCATTGTTCGGCTCAACTGATGAGTTCTGGAACTGAAAGAAAGTGTGGAAAAAACATCTGCTGTTGAATTGTTTTTTTTCTCAATGTTCATGAGTTTCGACTACCTTTAACACTTTTCATATTGATGTATTTGTAGATTGACTGCTAGTGATCTTATGTACAACACTGAATTTTAGAAAGACTGAACTTATATTCTATAAAAAATAAATGACGCACAATGAACAACGGATTCTTAAAAGAAACTAATTGTAGAGTTTGGAAATAGAAAAAAAAAAACGAAAGCAGCTGATTTTTATGCTTTATGTTCTAATATGGTGCGCAATAAATTATCTTAACAATACTTCTGTCTATGTATAAACGTATTGTTATTCCTACAAACAAGATTATGTTAACTTTCAAGAAAAACTGTTTTATTTGACACTTACCAGGGCTAACAGTAATGGCTTGTACAAACTGTTCTTTCCATGACGAAGTGCCAATTGTCAGCGACACGTTAGCTTTCTGAAACAGCTTGTCCACTGTATTCTGTGACAAAAACAAACACGCATACATATACGTATATATATAAAACGAATCATTGTAGTAGTATTATTAAAAATAAATACTAACTATTAATAAAAAGTATAAATATTTTAGAAATCAGTGAATGATAAAGAAACTGGATATGGCCTAGTGAATAGCGTGTTGGGCTGCAGGTCGATTGGTCTAAAGTTCGAGCCTCGACTTTACGCTGAACATCTCCACACTTTCATCTATGGAGACATGAAAATTGCCACAATCAACTCCACTATTCGGTTAATAGTAGTCGCGTAGGCGGTGGGTAATTGTTTTTTGCTAACGGTTAAGGATGGTTATTTCTGAGCCTTGGAGTCACTGCTGTTTATCCAATGTGTCGCATAAAGTGTCTTTCAGGTTGAAATATCAAATAGTGAATGTCAAGAATTATTTAATTTCTTTTTATAATAGGTAGCTTTAAATGTATTTTAATTTTTATCACTTTAAAACTAGGTAAGTTGTATTTATGAAAGGAGTGGAATGGCTATTGGAATGATATGTAACAGTTCTTTTCCGATGCAAGGTATTCTTATACTCAAGTCATAAAGATGTGTTCAGATCAAAAATGTAAAATTTCCAATAAAGGGGTGTTCCTTGTAGTTAATGGCACTGGAAAACAAAGGAATACAGGTCAACTTTGGGACACAGTCCCATAGAGTAAGTGACCTGCAAAAGTCGTGCCCCAGCTGTGGTAAGCAAAGAGCGGCGTCTTGTAACAGTTGAGAAACCACGATCACAAAGGTCAGTGGTAAAAGTCTTCCACGTATCTCTGACAAAAAAACAAACAACAAAACGCAAAATAATGAAGAATGATCCCAGTCTGTAAAAAAAGAGGCCAACATGGTATAAGTTCGCCAAAATAAGGCTTTCAGTCATCTCCCATTCAACTGTTCCATATCTAGAGCAACAAGAGAATGAAACGGTTATTCATACTACTCCAGTTGAAGACATATTGGATAAGTTGTTGGATGCATTGCTTATGGATTTACGTGTGATCGGACTGTTGAAACTGGCACTTGGAAACAATTGTTATCGTACAATAGATTATAGAAAGATTGCAGGAAAGAGTGGTATGCTTTGGAGATGACTGTCTTACGACAGAGTTTTTTGCACTGATTACTAAGATTATTATTAAGATGCACGGTCATCAGACAGAGCATGACAGGATGTGATGACATAGACTGTAACGACGTGGTGATGCTCCAAATGCGTTTTATTTTAATATATTCAACTCTCTGTAGGGGTTTCTAGTGTTGGGAAGTTGCATATCGTCATACCTCGGAGCACCAGTTGCTGCTGCTTGGAATGCAAGTAAACCTCGCCCAACAGTCCGTAAAATGTACTCCTGATTCCAAAGAGAATATTAAAATATACACTAAGGTTCGCTTGTCAATTTATTAGTTACAAAGAAAAAATTGACAGATAAAGTAGAAGGTGAGTAATATTTCTATTTTGAGAAATGTCTGCAGAGATGTGAAATGGAATATAAATATAAACTAATAGGAAAGTTATTGCTATTCTTGGTTTGCACTATCACGTTTAACTTTATTGCATTAGAACTGTTTCTATATAAATAATTAAGATGTTACCGTTAGAAATATTTATTTCTTCAGTTTGGTTTTTAGGCTTAGTAAAGACTAACTGACGTAACACTACTGAATGGCCACAAATCTTACTCTTGCTGGTTCTTGAGGTTTTAAGTAATATGCACGAACTGCTACTCGTGAACATATCTTTAATTCGTTTTTTATGCAGTGTTTCTTTGACTAAATTATGCTTTCAGTTAGTAATATTACTATGAAAACTTTGAAACAAACAAATACAGTGATCTACATTTTGTTTTGAATTTGGAACTACCACCTAGCTTTAAAGTTTAATTTGTGATTGTATTAAGTGGGAAAAATGATCTTTTTACTCGAAAATTCTCATGTAGTTTTATTATTAATCTTGTTTCTGATTGTATTAAATGGGTAAAAATTAAGTGTTTAGCTGGAGAGACTATGTTTTTTTGGGAAGTTCAGATTGTGATTGTATTGAAGGAAAAATAATGCATGTTTTTACTTGAACAGACTCGTTTAGTTTTCGAAAGTTTTAATACGATTGTATTATAAGATAAACAATTATGCGAACATTTAAAAGTATTCTGTAGTTTGATATTTTCAATCTAAACGGAATTATAATGTTATGTGATCAGTCAGAGACCTCAAGATTCAGACTTAGGCGCTCCTAATAAAGAACTGTTGATGAAAATCAAGTAGTCAGCAGCACCTGCCACCTACACGGCTATTCGTAACCAATTGAGTGCCAGTTTTATAAAGCGTCCTCAGCTGGAAGTGCGGAGGGTGTTTCAGTGGGACATCTTGGGCTCGAATCTAGGATCTTCTGTCCACATTTAAAACACTTGTGCCCTTGTTCTTTCAGTATACTCGGAAAGCAGGAACGTCGAACCTTGATAAATAAATTAAGTGGAAAATTGAAAATGGACTTTACGACCAAATAAAAAAAAGGTTTTTAGAACATCAAATGTTAACTGCTGGCAAATCCACATCTTTCTCTAACACAGCAAAAGGTGAAATACTTTTTCAAATATTGAACAACATCAAACAGAGATAAATTCCTTTGAGGTCATATTTCAAACAACATGTCGTAGAATGTAATTGTATGACTAAATGTGAGTACCTTATTCATATACAGATATATTTGTTATATAGCAGTTTTAATGTGAGTTGATCTCAAAGACGTATAGATATAAAGGTAAAACTATTTACTTTTTAAAGTAAAACCAAATGATCGTCAGAAACAGGTGGGTGTTTCAAGGGGCTTCAGATTTTCATATATAATTTATTTCCACGTTCGTAAGTTAAAGATTGATATGTTAAAAAAACAAAAACTGTTAAACCTGTTGTCCGTATAATCACGTGATAACATTTATATAAATCTATATATAAATATATCAGTATTATGGCTTTACGATTGTCATGCGACTAATACTAGAAAATCCCAGCTTACAGACACTAACAAAGATACTGTCTCCAAGTTTAACGACCACACATATCACCAATTGTTTTTTAATGTATTCGGATAAATACGATCAGGATGAAATAAAAATCATGTTAAATTTCTTTCCATGTATGTACATTGGTATCATTGAATGTGATTAAAAGTATATCCTCACTACAACCTCTTATTTCTTAATTATCAGGCCTAACAGAAAGCTGCTCCGTTTCTCTTACACAACAATTCCGATAAGATAAGTAGGTGTGTAATTTCTGTCTGCTGGCATATACCTCAGTTAATAAACTTACACAACAATTCCGATAAGATAAGTAGGTGTGTAATTTCTGTCTGCTGGCATATACTTCAGTTAATAAAGTTACACAACAATTCCGATAAGATAAGTAGGTGTGTAATTTCTGTCTGCTGGAATATACTTCAGTTAATAAACTTACACAACAATTCCGATAAGATAAGTAGGTGTGTAATTTCTGTCTGCTGGCATATACTTCAGTTAATAAACTTACACAACAATTCCGATAAGATAAGTAGGTGTGTAATTTCTGTCTGCTGGCATATACTTCAGTTAATAAACTTACACAACAATTCCGATAAGATAAGTAGGTGTGTAATTTCTGTCTGCTGGCGTATACTTTTTCAGTTAATAAACTTACACAAGAATTCCGATAAGATAAGTAGGTGTGTAATTTCTGTCTGCTGGCATATACTTCTGTTAATAAAAGAAAACCTACGATTTGAATAACGAGAATAATCAGATACTCGACAGAGGCGTCTTAACAGAGAGTGCTGGGTTATCAACTGCGAATTATATTATCATATTAATTTTCCGGGGGACATGTCCCCAGACCCTCCTACATTGAGCTGTAAAACCTGCATGTCCAGATTTGCACCCTCACTTTGCAACTCCTTTGTACACCACTACTCGAGTCACATAATTGACCTAATCGAGAGAAGCAGTACCCGAATCCGACATCATTATAAACCTACACCTTAACTGTCAAAGAAACACATACTGATCAAACGCAGAATAGTCCCTTATCATCAGGAAACTAAACCTTAACTGTACAAGAAACACGCCATACGCAGATTCATCGGACAGCATCAGGAAATTAAAGTTTAACTTCATAAGAAACACACACTCATGAGATAAGCGAAATATTCCATACTAATATAGTGAAAGAAAGATGGCGGGAAAAATGTAACAAAATATAAACATAGAAAACACAAACACTTAGATTCTTTGTGTAAAAGAAAATTCATATTGTCTAATATATATATATATATACTTGAAAAAATGAAATATTTATAAATATCACTACTAGCCAAAATATTTTTAATCGTGCTAGTGTATTATAAAATTTCTTAATTTTAAAAATAAATAGATTAAAATATTACTTCTCGTTTTCAAAACAAAATCCTGTATCATCATGATCGTTTGAAAGACATATTTTATGAAAAATAAAGTCTGTCAAAAAATTAAAGTCAAATTCGTATATCTAGAAACATTGATCTTGACCAACCAGTGGAAAGAACAGAGTGTGTCTGTATACATAAATTAAGAAAATGCAGATAATAATCGACAAATATTACAAGTTGACTGAATCATGTGATTACTGTTCAACATAATGGCTATGATTATGTGCTAACAGTCATTAATGTTAATTACAAAGCAGATAAAAACAATAAAACTAAAGATGTGTTACTAAAATAATCTTATGCGAACACAGCTTTTTTCATAGCCTACCTCTACAATTATGTTTCACTGTGTCAGGTGTATAACGCTGCTGAGATGGACATAATACTCAGTACAGTGGATTTAAGAAAGTACTTTATATTCACATGGTAATTTGGATGGAATCTTATAATTTGATAATAGGAAGATACACAAGATCTATAATTGAGTAAATGAATTCAGCTCTCTCTTTTTTGGGAGATTTAGTCATCCGCGCGCGACGCTGCGTCACGTGTAGGTGACGTGAACCTACTTCTTGTATAATCAACGAATCAGTCTTTCGAGAGCCATTAGGATTACTTAAGTATGCCTCTTTGTTCTCACTTTACAGATAAAACCTAATTACAATAATGGACTATTTATTATTCATATAAATGATTTTGACCTACAAAGTGGGTGTCTACTATTATTTAGATTGTTGTTTTTAATCACGTTTCACATATAGTTCCATGTGTACAATACCCACCGCAAGACCGTTTTTCTATTTTTCTAATACATCTTTGTTCACGATATCTATCTTCTGAAGTCAAAGACCAGCATAATGATTAGTTTGTTTGTTTTTAGAACAAAGTCACATTGGATTATCTGCTGTGTCCACCGCGGAGAAACGAACCCTGCATTTTAACACTGTAAGTCCACAGACTTACAGCTGTTCCACCTGGTCCAGTTTACTGATAAACGAGAGTTTGAAATGAGTTTTATTATAACTTTTCCAAGAGTTTTATGATACATATTTGTTTGCTGAAGCGAAAAGCTGCTTAAAATGAATTATGTGTTTTGTGCCCAGGATTTTAATCTTGAATTTTAACGTTTTAAGTCCTAAAGATTTAAGCCGCGGGGACAGGGTATTTTACGACACTTGCAAAAATGTCCTGTGTAGCTTCATACCGCCTATCCTTTATTTATAGTATGTAATAAATTGTAACTTTCTTGTCAGAACTCAGATTTCTCAGGTTTTTAATTTGCACTTTAGTATTAAATTTAGGATAAAATTGCCTTTGTAAATATCCAACTCAATAGGATACTTTTTATTGTTTTAGTATATTCTCTTGTAACTAAACAAGAATATATATATATTGTTTTATTTTCCGAATTAGTCGCGTAGTTTCAGGTTGAAGAATTTATAAATGTCCAAATTAATTCCTAAGTTTTAATTATCGAGTAAATGAGCCTGCAGATTAAACTTTACTAGAATTGTACGACTACAATAAAAAATAATAATTCACTAAGCTTTGTTAAACTGAGAGCAACAATATGACTCAAAATTTACTTATGTTTGGATTTATTCCTCTTGTCTAACGTAAAATCAATTGTAAAATATCAAGAGTTTTTCAAGCGTTCTGCATTTTCCGAAATCCGATCGATTACCGAATTCTATAAAATAACGTTAGTGTAATTTTTAACACCATAACTTGTATATTGCTCTTATCCTACATGAAAAATACATAACCAGTTAAGCAGATATTATTGAACTTAACGCAACGAGTCTTATCAATGGCACGAGATAATTGCAGTCGAGTCTAACTCTACAGATTTGTTTTCTTTACCATTGGATGAGAAATTATTTCAACAGTCTTTAATATAATTAACTGTAACTTTCTTTAAAATTGCCTGTTTTACTTACAACGAGTGTCTTGGTTTTCGTGTAATATATTCTGGTCCCAAGTCTTGTTAATTGACATTAATACTCGACCTCATGATCAGTTTTATTCTAGTTGAATTCACTGTACATTTCTATTATGTACATAAGGTTTTTTACCATTTTTTTTCGCTGTTATTATGTCCGGAATTCTCTGTACCAATTATTTTGAATTTCTTATTGACTTGAATTTTTGTATATAAGCATAATCCCCATAACAATATCGCATAGTTCGGGTTTTTGATACTTACTTTAACCCTATTCTAGTTTGACCTTACTTATCTTGGGGAATAAAGCGTTTTGAAGATTCGTGTTTCATTGAAACGGATACCTTGAATTCTCTACTTTCCACGATACGAATGGTAGTCTTGTATTGCTCCCCTAATCTCGGTCTTCCTAGTAAAGCAATCTTTTCAGCTTCTGTCATTTCTGCGTTTGGGGAGTTGTCATTGATGTCTTGTCTGGTGTTTTCTTGGACATCTGAAATGTAGATAATATCTTTGGATATGAAATAAAGCAAAGTGTACAAGTAAAACGATCTTTTAGTGCACACAAGAACCAATTAGTTTAGTTGTTCTAGTTAAATAAAACTGAAAAATAAAGGTTTGCAAACCTCTCAGAACGGACGTAATCTTCATATAATCAGAAGAGTTTTTACAAAGTTAAGTGAACAGACGTAATCTTCATCTAATCAGAAGAGTTTTTACAAAGTTAAGTGAAC
>NW_013667618.1:193215-207126 GCF_000517525.1 Limulus polyphemus
AATCAGAAGAGTTTTTACAAAGTTAAGTGAACAGACGTAATCTTCATCTAATCAGAAGAGTTTTTACAAAGTTAAGTGAACAGACGTAATCTTCATTTAATCAGAAGAGTTTTTACAAAGAAATGAAGATTACGTCTGTTCACTTAAAATGAGAAGAATTTTTACAAAGTTAAGTGAACAGACGTAATCTTCATTTAATCAGAAGAGTTTTTACAAAGATAAGCAACTTATTTTATCAGTTGTGCCCCTCTCAAAATATTTATCACGTAAACTGCATGATATACAAAATATTACATTTCCAGCTCACGTATTCGAGAGTAACATTGTTTTCCATCAATTCGTTATCTTTATGCATTTTCACAATAACAATAAGATACGAAACTGATCAAGTAATTGTACGACAGTTTCCTACAATTTTTATATTTTCTATTCAATAATGTTCTTTTTAGTTGCTTTTGTTTGTTTGAAGTTAAGCACACAGCTACACAATGGGCTCTCTGTGCTCTGCCCACCACGGGTATCGAAACCCGGTTTCTATCGTTGTAAGTCTGCAGACATGCCGCTGTGCCACTGGGGAGCTTTTAGTTGTCACGGGCTCTTTTATTTGTTCTTTCGAATTCTAAGCAGTTTATGATGTAACAAGTCTGTTTTTTAAAATTAATTTTCCAACCTTTATTTGTTATACCAGATCATCTTCTCTTCGCTTCGTCATATTCAGCGTTTTTGTTCGATTTTGTTTGCTTTACGTGCAAAGCTACACACTGAGATAACTGAGCTGTGACCGCCAAAGGAATCAAACCTAAAATTCTAGCGTTATTAACCCTCAAACGTACCGCTGAGCCATCGGAAGTCTTATATTTTGAACGTTTGTTTTATTTTGCTATTAATTATTATTATTGTATATTTTTAGATCCGTGCAGTGTTTTATGTAAAAACTATTTAACATTGTTTCAATTTATTTTACCATTCCATTTTTCTCATTGTTATTTTGCATCATTTTTCTCTAAAAAAAGATTTATTTTTATTTATAACTAAATTAAACTTCGTTGTTTTTTATTTTAGTTTTAGCGAAAAGCTACACAATTGGATATCTGCGCTATGTCCACCGTGGGGAACCGAACTCCCGATTTTAATGTTGAAAGTTCGTAAGCTTACCGCTAACCCACCTGGGGACAAACTGGATTAAACAAAAAACACAAAACTCGTAAGATTTGACAATCTTCTGATTATGTTGCACATAAAAATTGGACACTTTGTAAAATAAATAGACTTTCATACAAATGACAAATGCAAACTAAACATTACCTTCTTCCAATTTCGGATCTCCGAGCTCCACGTAAAACATCACATCCTTCTCATAACTCTCGTTATCGATGATGCACAGCGAGATTTCTTTCCTATAGAAATAGAAGATGACGTCAGAAAATGAAACAACGTTCAAAACTGATAGTAATAATATACAAATAAATCTAATATTTTTCCATTATCTGACATCGCCAGAATCACAACAAAGCTGCTAATAACACAATTTTTTGAAATAAGTGACGATTGCATTATATGTGACCTAATGATCAGTGCGTTGGACTGTGATTCGTAGAGTCCTGGGTTAGAGACGTAATTCCACCAAATACACCTTGCGCTTTTCTTTGTAGGCGCGTTATAAAAGTGAGAGTTAATCCTGTTATTCATTTTAAAAAGCGGGACAAAGCCCT
The DNA here is from genome assembly GCF_000517525.1 of Limulus polyphemus. Lineage (NCBI taxonomy): Eukaryota > Metazoa > Arthropoda > Merostomata > Xiphosura > Limulidae > Limulus > Limulus polyphemus. Next base: position 194,928 of record NW_013667618.1, read on the forward strand.
GGTAGCGGCGGATACTTCCGGATGGTTGCCTCCCCTTGGGTTGGTAGTTCAAAGTTGGGCCGTCTATACGTGAATCCTGAGGGTCTCTGACCTGATCGTTTAGTTCACGTATGGGTGCTGTTCAGAATGAAAATTCCAAATACATGAAACAAGAGAAGTAAAGATTACAAGACGATCATTTTAGTAAGCTGAATTCCAGTATGATGTGACAATGATAATCATCCCAAACAAATGAGTAAAACCAGCGAATAATTTTACTACATTTTATTTGAAACGACATTTTAGCCTTCGTCAGGCTGTAACTTTGAAATGAAGGTGTCGAGAGTGGTTGCTCAAAATTGTAGATGAAAGAAAATATCATAACATAATACGTTGATTTCACTCGTGTTTTGTTTGTATAGAGATATTGCAAAAAGTTAAAATATATGTCTATAACAAAGACTTCTTAGCTGTTAAAATTGCAAAATACAGAGAATGTTTAAAATTTACCAAAAATATATACTGGTAGTTAGGACTCGTGCAAAGAACAGAACGTTATGCACGCATACAGAGTGATATATGAGAAATAACACTGTTGAATATACTGGTTTAGTCATACAACAATTAAATATAAACGGTAACTAAAACGTCCTGTCACAGCAGGCACAAGAAAATTCGTCAAACAATTACACAATTTCAAGAATAAGTAAATGCCATAATAAAATAGAAAAGATTAAACAAGTAAATATTATCTGTACAAGGTAATGGGTGAGTAGTGGTTACATGTGTAAAAAATAAGTTCATAAAAGGTGCAATAAAATATATATTAACGGAAGCTGTAACTGCTTGAAAGAGAAACATTGACTAATACCATTAAGTGTCAAAAAATTAATTTAAGTATAAGTTTGTTTACTAGGCTTTCACGCTTTCTTTGTGGAGGACATGTTTTAAAACAAGTACACTTATTTCATCAATTCACTATGGGAGTTAAAGTGTTTTGGGACTGGGTGGTCGATTGTGCCGTTTTGGTCGAAGATGTTCGCGAAATATATCACCTAACCTACGTATAGTTTCTCCAATACAGATGTGATTGCACCTAGTACAGTGAATGCAATAAATAATACACTCTGGTGTACAGTTGGTGAATTGTCCTTTTACTTGGTGGTACTGGAGAGAGTGTACTAGTCAGTGACGTAGTCACGTGTGAGGCAAATAGTACATCAACACGTGTGGAAGAAGTCAATTCGATTTGTAGAGTTGTTGGTTATTTGACAATGATAAGAAATGTTGTGGAGATTTGTATGATAAAAATGGAGTTGAACTCCCAAAGGTAGAATATTATTTCCGAGATATTTGTGGAGAAAAAATTAAATGTTTAGAGTACCTTGTTTTAGATAGTGTAGCTGTGAATAGTTCAAGGCCAGTCTTGAAAATATCTAGTGAGAGAGACTGGGGACGCACTATCATATTTCTACAGAGTTGTTTATATGTTTCTATACACCTTTATACCACACAACGACGTACTAACATACAGTCTTTATACATCTTTATACCACAGAACGACGTACTAACATACAGTCTTTATACATCTTTATACCACACAACGACGTACTAACATACAGTCTTTATACATCTTTATACCACACAACGACATACTAACATACAGTCTTTATACACCTTTATACCACACAACGACATACTAACATACAGTCTTTATACACCTTTATACCACACAACGACAGACTAATATACAGTCTTTATACACCTTAGTAGTATAGATGCTCGTCTGGAGCCTGAAGTAAACAAACATGACCTCCACCCAATTTCGATACGTGCCGAGGGTATTAACCTAATGTGTATCTCATTCATACTGATACACCAGGGGTGTGTTGCTAGGCGATATAATAGGATTACCACAGTAGGTATGCTAGGTGTTATAATAGGATTATGTCATCTATTCCAAGGGGGCGTGAAAATGTAAAAGATTGAGTAGCTGTATTCTATGTCAGTATGTAAATAAAATATTTTTATAAGATTTGTTTTGTTTCATCATATGATCTACAATCAACATTTTCGACAGTAACTATAGTATGTACCTATTGGCCTTAAAAGAATGTGATACGATAATTATAGGCGTTACTCAATTATATTTAAGTAAAGTATACAATGACGTGATATCAGTTATTGACAATAATTGGAGATAATTATAGTTTTTCTATATAATGCAAATCATTCTGACAATATTTTCAATTTTAAAAAGCAATTATTATTATACGTACAATAAGGATTTTGAAATTTGATATACATAAAAAGGAACTTCTTGAAATAATAATTGTTTAGACATGTAACGAAATAACAGTATTGTCCATCGTCTTACAACATCTTCGACATTTATTCAGACTTTTATTCAAAAGGGCACAATCGACCACTCAGTGAAATTGATGACATGAGTGTACTTGTTTTACAACATGCCCCTCACAAAAAATCTGATCGTGAAAGTCTAGAACACAAACTTATATTTAATTTAAATCCTTTGACACCTGATGGAATTAGTTGACATTTCTCTTTCAACTAATTACAACTTCCGTTAATATCTCCTTTATTGTAGTTAGTTTGATTTTATGGAGTAAACATTTATGAAATTTTATTATAAGAATGCATGAGTTTAGGATTTTCTCGCTGATTTACGATGGGTACTGTATGTTTATTTGTTGGTAAGTGCAAAGTTACAGTATGAGCTATCTGTGCTCTGCCTACCACAGGTGTCCAAAACCGATTCTTAGCGTTATAAGCTCTCATATCGCTGAGCCACCGGGAGCGATGAGTACCGATCAGCTTCACAAGAAAACTACAGAAGAATCTAACCTATATAAGACAAACCTTTGTTTTATTTTTACCTATGTAAATGTTTTGACTCAACTGTAGTTTTATAGGTGTTGTGTTTCATTTTCAGGCTGCTGAACCACAGCCAAGGGAATATAATTTCTGTGGTAGAGGACTATTATAGTCTTTGATTCGTCATACTCTCTGCTGTGGACTGTAGTTTGACCTACTGAAGGCTCAGCAGCGTAGTTTGGGTCAGCACACCAAAGGAATACATTAAAGCCTATTATAATGGTGGATAATACCTAATAATAAACTTGAGTAAGGAAGCACATTATGCTAATATAATAACAGATAGTCATAGAACGATTTATAAGCATAAAGAAGAGTTATATTGATGGTGGAACATACTACATGTTTCGACGGAGCGTTGGTCTATCTTCTTCTGTTTATAACAAATAGCTGTTGTTGCACGTTCGGTAATGAGTGAAAAAATGACTCAATTCGTGTAGCGATTTCTATAGTTTCTAAACAGTTTCTTTCTTTTTCAGTTTTGAGTTGGTGTAGGAGAAGAATTTCATTTCAAAGCATTTTGTGACCTGCTTCAAATTGATGATATGTTAAGGCAAATATCTGAAATTCACCTCTACCTTGGTGTTTTTTTTGCGTCTTATTTTCAAGGAGCGTGAAGTTTGTCCTATAATGTTCAAAATCGGGATTCGATACCCGAAGTGGGCAGAGCTCAGACAGCCCATTGTGTAACTTTGCTCTTAACAACACACTAACACACAAACAAATGAAAGAACAATTTTGAGGAAAATATAAACATGCCCTCTGAGGTCCATTGTGTAACTTTGCTCTTAACAACACACTAAAACATAAACAAATGAAAGAACAATTTTTGAGGAAAATATAAACATGCCCTCTGAGGTCCATTGTGTAACTTTCTCTTAACAACACACTAACACATAAACAAATGAAAGAACAATTTTTGATGAAAATATAAACATGCCCTCTGAGGTACAAAATCGACATGACTTATAGTACAAGTCATTAGACCATGACAGTTTTGTTTGTTTGCTCTTAAGCACAAAGCTACACAATGGACTATCTCTTATCTATCCACCGTGGGTATTGAAACCCAAAATTTAGCGTTAAAAGCCCTTTAACTTACCGCTGAGCCACCGGAGATAATCCACGACAGAAAGAAAAAACAGCGAAGGTTTAAGAACACGTTCAAAAATGAAACATTATAAAGAGACTTTATCTTGATATATTTCAGCTATTGTTACATAGTGTTCACCAAACGTACATCGATGATCAAATGCATTTTTCAAAATATTTTCGTTTCAAAGATAACGCTCAGAGTACGGTTATTATAGAAACATGGCAATTTCAAAGCCGCTAGGAAGCGGCATTATTAAGTAATTTCATCAGAATATACTAGTCGTGGATTAAAACACCAAAGATAGGTAACTAAAACAAACCCCAACAAGTTGTCTCAATTAACAAACGTTTCATCAATTTTGATACATTATTTGCGAAGTTACAAACTTGCAGAGTTTAGCTTCCAGACTACAGAACTTATTTTATCCGCGACATTTTAGCGTGTTTGTATTTGTTTTTTAGCAACGTTGAGAAACTGTTGTGTATCAGGTAGCTGCAAATTTATAAAAAACATCTTATTTTTCACAACACAATGGCTGCAAAATGCGCTGCTAATAATTTTGCTAGCCTAACTCTGTATATAGTTTATTTTTGGTGCTTGCACTCTACCAATATCGAAAACTGATATCGTTCTGACAAACTAAAGCCGCGAAATGAATATGAACGTTCTAAAATAAGACTTACACTATAGAATACTGAACTTGAATCGACAGGACAAGAGACCATAAACAAACACAAACTAACGTAGAGGATCAACAAAAAAAAAAAAAAACGAGTCCTCTTTTTGAATGCACTCGAGCTTCTGTGTTAATTTCAATATCCAAATATGTAGAGTCACTCACAATTTAACATAATATATCACGTAAATTATTATACCTGGTACTTTCTCTTAAATATGGCGTCGAAACTAATTCTAGAATATTTCACCCCGTTTGTTTAAAAAAAAATATATATCTTAAATAACACAAACAAATTTTCTTACATATAAGCATTGCACTGGTTCTGTGCATTTGTGTTAGGTTTCAAGTTTTTAGTTCGTGCGTGGTAGTGTTAGGTTTCAAGTTTTTATTTCGTGCGTGGTAGTGTTAGGTTTCAATTTTTTAGTTCGTGCGTGATAGTGTTACGTTTCAAGTTTTTATTTCGTGCGTGGTAGTGTTACGTTTCAAGTTTTAGTTCGTGCATGGTAGTGTTAGGTTTCAAGTTTTAGTTCGTGCATGGTAGTGTTATGTTTCAAGTTTTAGTTCGTGCGTGGTAATATTAGGTTGCATATTTTAGTTCCAAAAATAAGCTGTTTTAAACATAGAAAGCCAGACAAAATAAGAAGAATAAAATAATAACTATATTTTTCGATAACGATATATTACACGCAAGTTTTACATATGCAAAATACAACCTACAAGTAAGTAAATAATTCCATGCATCACAGGTAAACCCGAATTATCTTAAATATTAATGCCCCATATACTTACCTAGCTGTTAATAGAAAAAAAACTGTTGTAGCACGTTCCGCGGTGAGTGAAAAAAAAAAAATTCATTTCATGTAAGATTAAGGCTTTGTGAGATATATTATTTACATACGATTCTGTTTTCAATCGCTAGGTGAATATTTAATATTGGTAAAGTCGAAGTTTGCGATTCATATGACTATTGGTAGTGAGAGATCCAATCAATAAACGTCATATACATGGATTTCGTCCCAACTCTACGTACAACGCAACTATGTTATTACATAAATAGTTTTCACTCTCTTTAAATAGACAAGCGTTGAATCGGCCACCTATGAAGTTGTTTAAAAACGCAGATATACATTACTGTTCTAATGAATAAATTAAGATTAGAATCGAACTATACACTCTGTCCTGGGTTGTCACACTTGCAAGCACAGGGGTGAACCTAATAAACTCTTTAACAGAGTTGGGTAAATAAATGTTTTAATATACTTAATTTCTAAAAACAAACAAACAAAAGCCGACAAAATGAATCTTATATTCGAGACGTAAAGAAATAATGAAAGGTATTAACACTTTGATAAATGTAGAACTTGTTTTCAGAACAAGCAAAACTGTATTATCTAACCTGTACCCTCTTTAGAACGAGTTTGAAGCTCGTTCTGACGGTAATGCGATGGTACAAATTATCTTCTTTTGAACGAGTTTAAAACTTGGTTTGACCATATTATTGTGGTACAACCTCTCACCTTTAAAGAGAGTTTAAAACTTGGTTTGACCATATTATGGTGGTACAACTTCTCACCTTTAAAGAGAGTTTAAAACTTGGTTTGACCATATTATGGTGGTACAACTTCTCACCTTTAAAGAGAGTTTAAAACTTGGTTTGACCATATTATGGTGGTACAACTTCTCACCTTAAAGAGAGTTTAAAACTTGGTTTGACCATATTATAGTGGTACAACTTTTCACGTTTAAAGAAAGATTTGAACTTGTTCTGGCGGTATTGCAATGGTACTTTGTTTTACCTTTGGGAGAGTTTACAACTTGGTGTGTCTTATTCTGATGGTACAACCTCTCTCCTTTAAAGAGAGTTTAAAAATTGGTCTGATGACATTGTGATGATAAAAGTTCTTTCCAGGATTACAACAGGATAAAATATCCATATAACGATCATGTATTTCTGATGAGTTATAAACTTTCTTTCTAGCATTTCCTCTATACACTACAAAGTTACATGTACTGAAGAGGCATATCTACTTGCATTTAGTAATATATATATGATTCCTTATTTATAACAAAATCAAAATACTATATTTGTAGCCGGTATATCACTGTAAATAGCCACTGAGCTGAAGTAAATCATGTGGAAAAATATAACAAAGATAAATATATTATCATGTGCGTTAAAACTTATATAAATTACCTAAACACAAACTTTAAGTGAATGTTAAGCATAAAATTAGGGATGACTATATCTTATCACGGACTACTACCCAAAGGGAAGGCAGTTAATCAGCAGCATACGCCTCACAGGTTTCGAAACGAATAAAGGAATTCACCGTCACTATTATGATGCATCCACAGCTAAAAATTCGAAAACCATTTAGAAAAATCGCAGTACTAATCTTAGATCTTGCGAAGTGATTAACACTAAGCCACTTCCAGCGCGCTGTTTAGATGTACGAAATTTTCTATAAACAAAATATCAGATATCTGATTTAATTCTTTTTTTATATAGGCAGATCACGCTTGAGTAACGTCTAGCAGTTCTATTAAAATTGTGGTTCTGCCATAACTTAATAATGAGTCGCTTTGGAATCAAAATTTGTCTCTTACTAGTTAATTAAAACCAAGTTGTAATATTAAGTCAGTTAAAGACATCATTCAGATGTCGCTTATGTTGTTGTTTTTTGTTTATAGGAACTCGTTTTCTTCACACATTGTTTTCTTTCTATTGTTTGATATTTAAACGTATAACTTAAAACTAATTTTACTACATGAATTATCCCAAAACATATATTTTATTTCACAACATTATAATTCTTTGTTCACTTGAACACAGTTTATGCACAGATTAAGCTTAAACAGTCAGCTCAGAGAGTTCTTATTGTAAACTGCAGATTAGAGAGAAGGCAACCAGCCAGTAGCACTCGCCGCCTGAAGTGGGGCTTATTGTTATTCTTATAACGCACACAAAGCTGAAAGTGCGAAGCGTGTTTGGTAGTATCATGTCTGACACTTGGGCCACAGCATTTTTACAATATTTGCTATTCATATGAAGTGTGACTTATTAAGCTGAAACTGTTTATCCACTTATTAACCTTGAAGTTGAAACTGTTGATCCACTTATTAACCTTGAAGTTGAAACTGTGTATCCACTTATTAACCTTGAAGTTGAAACTGTTTATCCACTTATTAACCTTGAAGTTGAAACTCTTTATCCACTTATTAACCTTGAAGTTGAAACTGTTTATCCACTTATTAAACTTGAAGTTGAAACTGTTTATCCACTTATTAACCTTGAAGTTGAAACTATTTATCCAAGAATACAACCATTCCTCAATTTTAGTTAAAATAATTTGTTAAAGAAACGAACAATTTTTTTCTATATGAGGTTAAATCTACATTAACCATTTTTTGGTATAAACATCTTTTATAAAACAGCATAAGAAAGACAAATGATCGAATGAATTTTCCAGAAGTTATTTAATGAAAAGACAGATTGTTTTACTTATCTTCCATATAGTATTGATGTTTATAAGCTTAAAATGCATTATGATGTACAAAATGTATATCACTTAAAACTTATTAGTTAAACATAGATTATAATAAAGTAAAACAGTTTAGACCTTCTTTATTTTTATTTAAAATAATTCACTATGTACCAAAATTATATTTGCCTTTTCACAAGCGTGTCTAAATTAGATTATTAGTAGAAAACACGCTTCAGAACACATCTAATTCTGCGCCCTTCTAGGTGTTTAATTTGTTTAAAGCACAGCAGTGAGGTGTTACTATCATTTTAAAAGCTTCCCGCCACTGCTCTAAAGATTAATAAATATAAATTGATTATTTGAACTTGAAGCAAAACTATTTATTGATTTAAGAAAAAATAATTAATCTGTAATATACAGATTAATCATTCGAGTTCTGTAAAACAAAACACTGTACATGTTGTTAGACGTAGTACTATAGTTTGTTTCAAGAATTGCTTGTTTTCGTCATTATAAACAAATTCTAGTAGTGTATTTCTATAGAAATCTAACACTACTACTCTACATTCACAAAATAACCTCCAAGCAGGGCTTTCCTTCCAAATATCAACAAGCGGTATTAAGCAGGATAAAGTATTCGGCATTTTAACACTGGTAACCTGAATAAATATTTACCTATCATTGATCATCGGTTTGAAGAGTCTAGTGTTATTAGAAAGGAATACAACATTTATTTGCTATTCGACATGTGTAGTATATCACTTATAGCAATGTTCATGGTTTAAAATGTGTATATTAGGCATCCTTACACGCTGACTCAATTTTATAATCCTAAGTATATGTGAAACATAGTATATTTTATTGTTAGCCAGGTGGTTTGAGATGCTACACTGTTTACACCGTTTTGTTGACAGCAATGAGTAAAATAAAATATGTGATGTTGTTGAAGATGAGTTTGTTTGTAGTTAAACACAAAGCTCCCAATGGGATATTTGTGCTGTGCTCACCACGAGTATCGAAACCAGCTTTTTAGTGTTATAAGTTTTCAGACTTACCGCTGAGCTGAAGATTAGAGCACACTTATATCTAAAATAGTATGACGGGGGATATGCTTTGCTCTTAATTACATTAGAAAATGAAGGAATATGGCTTAGCTTTGAGCACCAGGACCATTCAGAAAGAGACCTACAACAAGTTATACCTCAGCTATTATAAGCAAGTTAGCAACAGTTGAAAATCCACGAACACAAATGTCAATGTAAAAAAATGTTCCGCGTGTCCCAGGAAACTGTAAGCAACATATTTAAGAAAGATCTCCAATTGGAAACAAAGTCAACAGGGTGCCTTATCGACCAAGATAAGGCTTCCAATCATACCTTTTGTTCAACCATCTCATACCTCAAGCAGCTGGAGAATGAAACGTGTATTCATATTATTCCATACGAAGACATATCTGTCAGGTCGCCGAATGCAGCGTCTTTGTATTTCTGTGCATTCAGACTGCTGAAATGGGAGCTGGGAAACCATCATCTTCGTACAATAGATGACTTATGGAAAGCAGACCGGAAGGTGTGGCGTGCTTTGGACATGACAACCTTACGGTGGAGCCTTTTGTAATGGAAACTACGTTACGTTTAATAAAGTTATAGTTTGTATATACATAACAGTGTGCTGTATTCTACAAAATGTAATTTGATTTAATGCACGATGAATAATGACGCATACGAAAAGATATACATGTTTCGATGAATCTGATGATAATGTTAGAATTATTACTTTCAAAAGTGTTAATATTAAGCTTATATAGTAAAAATACTGATTTTGGTATATATCATCTAAGCTGGTGAGACCTTCAGGTTCGAAGGTGATCGATGAGACTAGCAGTAAGTTTAACCAGCTCGTTCTTTACAAGTCTAATATGGGTTTTCAGTAAATAATGTTGGGAATATGATGTAAACTTTACGCTGTAACTGTTGTTTACGACGCTGCTGATGTACCCTCGTACCCAGAAACGAAATACGAGTTACCAGTCTATATGTTTGTGTCTCGGAAACAGCTCATATATATAGGGTTTCAACTAAAGCATGGTATGTAAGTCAGGGTAAGCACCATATGGTGACACTGCACTAGGGTACGAAGTAGACAGACTCACGCGGACAAGTGTTTGTACGTTAGCATTACTTTAACGTTGTACAAGCTACTCGAGGTGCTGTGGTGTGGCTCATACTATATCATTTTTTTATCCCTGCTTTTCATGGTTGTAACTTCTTTTTACTTCGGATTTATATTTGAAAACCATTTGAGTTCACCAAAAGCAAAAAATTATCAGCACGTATCATGAAATGGAGTAAAGGTGTTAAAGCATTTAGCTAACAAGTGTTTGGCGTAACGTTTCAAACACGAAATTTTACCTAATATTTTCAACAAATTACCCAATGACATTTTGTGCTTTCCTATTACCATGCGGACTCATACGATTAGAAACCGAGTTGCGATATCCGTGGTAGGCACAGCGCAGATAGCCATCGTGTAGTTTTGTGTTTAACTACAAACAAACATCCCAAACAACCCAACAAACACACACGAAAAACAACTAAACAGAACTTTATTACAAATGAAAAAAAGATAATTTAATTACAGACGATCTTTATTTTTATCTACGTAAAACTGATTCACGCACACCACAACTCTACGGCATTCCTAAACCACACAAACAGGACTGTCCCCTACGACCTATACTGTCCAGTTATGACTCATTCAACTACAGTCTTGGCAAATACATAGCTTGGGCTCTCACACCATATGTAACATCTGCAGGTTAATTTTTTAAAGACGCCTTCAATTTCAAATATGCACTAGAACCACTAAATTCGAAAGTCTTAATGGCTAGTCTTGATGTCGTGTCACTCTTCACCGAAGTTCCCGCCAATGAAGCTTGCAATATTGCACTCAACCTCTAAATTAATGACCCCAAGAAGTTAATGCACATCTCCAGCACACTTTTTGCTTCTCTCTTAGAATTTACAACAACTAAAACCAACTTCATTTTCAACAACGAACATTTCCTTCAAATAGACGGTTTAAGTATGGGCAATCCCGTTTCGCCTGTTCTTGCCAATATATTTATGACCCAGATCGAAACACAAGCCATACATTCTGCGCCTCATCCCCCACTATATTGGTACAGATATGTCGATGACACTTTTGCTGGTTTCACTTCTTTGAACACAAACTTCATTCATCCCAACATCAAATTTACCATAGAACACGAAAACAATAAACAGTTATCTTTTCTTAATCTCAAAATTATTAGATCGGACACACAGTTTAAAACCAAAATTCACCGCAACAACATAAACACTGGCCTCTACATCCCCTGGAATTCCGCTCATGACACCACAGAAAAAAATCAATACATTTAAAAACCTCATAAACACAGCCACAAGACTCTGTTCAACGGACTACATAAATGAAGAAATTAACCACATAAAGCATTTTGGTGTGAATAAAGGTTAAATTCCCACCAGCTATAGTTGAAAAACTCTCCAACATTCCCCACAATAAAACTCAACTCACGAACAAAATTGACACCAACAAACCCAACAACAGTACATTACACTGCAGTTTACCTTTTGTTCCTGAAACAAGCTCAAGAATTATCCACACTTAGACAAAACTAGCCATTAAACACAATATTCCTGTCAACATCAAATTCTCACAAAAACCCGGCCTTAAATTAAAATCGTTACTAAACAAAAATTACTTAGAATCACACAATACCAATGTCATTTACAAAATAACATGCAATAACTGCCCAGAGTTCTACATCGGAGAAACAGGAAGAAAATTGGAAACCAGATTGACAGAACACAATAAAAAACCGTCCCATGTTTTTCACCATTGCAACTCAAAAAACCATAGTATATCTATTAAAAACACAGTCATTTTAAACAAGGAACCCAACATAAACAAACGAAAAATCAAGGAATCCATCTTAATTAGAACAAAACAACCCTATTCGAAACCAACAACCCCAGGGTAGTCTAGATACCTACTTCTAAGTTT
>NW_013667618.1:207577-213378 GCF_000517525.1 Limulus polyphemus
CAATATAAAATCTTCTTTCTAGTCTGGAATTTCCTTGATATCTTATCGACGGTTTACTAAATTCCATTGTCGTGAGATTTTTGATGGTGTATACTAATTCCCTTTTGTCAAAGTTCTCTTAAAAAGATGCAGAAGATATGTAAACAACATAAAGTCCTAAAACTACTCAGAAACTACAACACAATACGATTGCAATTAGTACAAAATAAACCGTCTAAAGACCCAACGGATAGCAAAAATGACATTTACAACATTCAATGGAGAAATAAAAACACAAACAAGTCAGAATTCAGGATCCTGACATAAGACCTGTCTACAATAGCCCACAATGCTAGAGAACAATACTATACAATAAGGTAGACTACTGCTGAAATAATAGGATATGAATTACAGATGAGAAAAAGAATGACAAAAAGCCTTCTACATCAACATAACTGATAATACACTCAGTCAACCTGGCAAAGAAGTCAACAAAGCCTAGATACGCCTGTTGAAAACATTTAAATAGGTGATTCAAGTACTGATGGGAAAGACCTCTGTCGAGTGGAAAATGCAACAGACTACCATCAAGACCAAATTCCAGCAACAACAAACAAAGAAAATAGTCACTAAAGGTGGCAGGTTAGCAGCCAAAATATATGTTAACAAACTAGTTAATAATTACTATCTAGCAGTAAACAATTTAGTAATTAATAAGCAGACTCGGATGATTGTATAGGCTACTAACAATGACAACTGGCTAAAGGAGAAACTGAAACTATCTTAATACCAATCTTGACACCGCAATTAAAACAAAAAACGGCTTACTTCTGTAGGCTTTAGCAAAATATAGAGATTATAATTCGAGTGATGTCAGAACCATAAAACACCTCGTGGATCTTGACATTATTTTTACATATCAATCGAGAAATGTTAATGCACTTATTTAGCATGAAAAGACGTTACTGCATTAATGCTGTGTGAGGAGATGTTAATGCACTCATGAACTGTGAAGAGAAGTTAATGCACTGTTGCTCTATAAAGATATGTTAATACACTGATGCTCTATAAAGATATGTTAGTACACTGATGCTGTGTGAAGATATATTAACACACTGATGCTGTGTGAAGAGATGTTAGTGCACTGATGCTGTGTGGAAAGATGTTAGTGCACTGATGCTGTGTGAAAAGACGTTAATGCATTCTATGTGAAGAGATGTTAATGCACTGATGCTGTGTGAAGAGATGTTGATACACTGATGCTGTGTGAAGAGATGTTAGTGCACTGATGCTGTGTGGAAAGATGTTAGTGCACTGATGCTGTGTGAAGAGACGTTAATGCATCCTATGTGAAGAGATGTTAATGCACTGATGCTCTATAAAGATATGTTAATGCACTGATGCTGTGTGAAGAGATGTTAATACACTGATGCTGTGTGAAGAGATGTTAATGCACTGATGCTGTGTGAAGAGATGTTAATGCACTGATGCTGTGTGAAGATATGTTAATGCACTGATGCTGTGTGAAGATATGTTAATACACTGATGCTGTGTGAAGAGACGTTAATGCATCCTATGTGAAGATATGTTAGTACACTGATTCTGTGTGAAGATATGTTAATGCACTGATGCTGTGTGAAGAGACGTGAGTGCACTGATGCTGTGTGAAATAACGTTAATGCATCCTATGTGAAGAGATGTTAATGCACTGATGCTGTGTGGAAAGATGTTAATGCATCCTATGTGAAGAGATGTTTATGCACTGATGCTGTGTGAAGATATGTTAATGCACTGATGCTGTGTGAAGATATGTTAATACACTGATGCTGTGTGAAGAGACGTTAATGCATCCTATGTGAAGAGATGTTAATGCACTGATGCTGTGTGGAGAGACGTTAATGCACTGATACTGTGAAGAATTCTAAACGTAGCCAGTAATTATCTATCTCCAGGAGCGACCCAATTAATGCATTTGTTTCCAGATCTATACACAGATCTGTTAATTTTTCTGTCAATAACGGTTGTGAATTTGTATTACTTCTTGTTATTAAATAGAAATTTTAAAAGATAAAAATTCAAATAAATTCATTTGTTTTGAACATAATAACGAATGCACATGTTGTATCGTAAAATAGTACACCTTTTTAACGTGGTGTTATTTAGTTAGCCTTTATTTATGCAAACTCAGTGATATAGTTATATTTTGCCCAGGGCAGCTAAATATCTCTCTATCTCTTTTTTTTTCCCCTAAGACAAAAAAAAAACAAAACAAACACACACTAAGGTCGCCACTGCTTTTAATTAGAGAATTAAAATTTGAATAATAGGATTTTCTTGTTCAAGTCCTGGGAATGAAATCGTGAAGAAGAGTAGAACACGTTTTGAAAATGTTTGTTACGTGCCCTTTTTTTATGATAAGCGTAGAATGAAGAATCTGAGTCAGCTTCCTGACGACAAAAGAAACATTGGACCTTTATAAAAAATTGTTGTGCAAAAATTAACATATCAAGACCAGTCTAATAACACGGTTCATTCAATTTAGTTATAAGATGTATTGATTTTTTATGTTGAAGATATGCGATATAAGATGGGATCCTTGCAAATGATGTTGTTCATGTGTAACCATAACGACATTCAGCAAATGTGTCTTTCTCTCAACTGGACTGGAATGAAAATCTAGTAGTCTCGAGATAATAGCGTTTCAGCTAAACCAAGTTGGTTTCTATCGAAAAAAAAAGCTTGTTTCCAGTTCTATTTTAATAAGTTCTGTAATTAACAAACCCACCCTAAGATAGTAGTAAATGTTACATTGGTTATTATCACTGCTATTATATTACTATTACACTAGTGATATCTATTAACATAAATTAAGTAATTTTATTTCTACTGGAAGAACTAGTGAAAGCTTGTGTTAAAAATTGTGTGATAAATAAAATGGCGGATCTCACTACACCTAGCACGTTACTAAGCAGAATGTATAAATATTAAACGTCAATATTATATTCTAAGTTATAAAGTCATCGTGAAGCTTGCGACTAGTCTAGTTTAAAGCTGCAATAATGCTTAATTAACAAACAGTAGAAAACACTAACCTCGTCATAAGGAAAGCTTTTGGTCAACGTCTCACTTTCCATTTATTACGTTTTCACTTATTCACTGACCTCTGTCAAAGTTATGCTGGTTATATAAACTTATGTCTCATTTCCAATAACTTTTTTGGGGTACTAATGGCTGAACAATCTTAAATAGGTATTGTTAGTAAATATATTTAAATAACTCTTGTTAATTCGGGATTGTTTTCTGATTATTATTTTTCTTTAGTTCTGTAACCTAAAACTTTGCCTGCATAGACTGAAAAAGAAGTAGTTGGTTATTAATTAGCTCCGTACATATAATTATTTTGCTAATTAATGCGTACAATGTAGTTTAACAAAACTGGTCAATTACCCACCCGATGTGAGGTTTGTCAAATAGTTTTTATTAAATCTAGGGCACAAAATATTCTTCGTCTCTTTATTGATTCGCGATATGCAACAATAACATAATACTTTATTACATCAGGGATAACAAAGAATATTAAACACAGAACTAATTACTGTTCTTATAACACTTTATTACTTTAAAAAAGAAACACTGTTGACCATTATATTTCGACAAAATTATTTTTTAAATTATCAAAACCTGATCACCTAAACAGAAAACATTTTATCATATACGTCTAGACTAGAATTTGAAATTGAAATATTTTTATTTTTAGAATTCAAACTACCGTTTTAGTAACGTTCGAGGTAGTAAGAAAAAAGTGAGATCAAATATATATATATATTTATTTTTATTCTCATAATGTTAAAGTTTTGTATTGCCATCTCTTGAATCTGACGTACAAAAAAAAAAAATTGCGAGTGAAATTTTTATATATTAAACGAAAAATTCTGTAATCAGCAATTTTACAAATAATTACTTCAAAATGATACAGCAACAACTTTTAAGTGTTATAGGTGAGCCTTGAAATTTAAACTTATGTAACTTATAAAACGTTTAACTTGAAATCAAAGAAATGTGAACAGAAATTACGTTTAATAGTCTTGAAAATTTTCTTATCCACCCCCCTTCCCCTTAAGGATTTAACTTATCGGATTTTCTGCTCTGTTAACTACGTGTTTTTCTAAACATATGTTTAGCTTCTGAACGAAAACGAACAACGACGTAATAAAATCTTATCATTGTCAGCGATAGAGCAGTTTAACAACCACGGCACGTTCACATCAAAACATAAAATATTTAGAAAACCTGAAAAGGCACTTGCGAATCTATCAAGATCACGGAAAACCGTACGGTTAATGACGTTTCGACATTTAACATTGTGCGTGTAAAGTCCAAGTTAACTGATGTTACCAGGTTGTGTTAATGAAAGTTAAAATGCTATTACGTAGACTTAATAATAAATAATGTGGAAATCAACAACGACAACACAGCAGAATCTAGTAATGAAAAGATGGAAACTTATGTCATTCTCAAGTAAAAATTTCTAGTTTAAAAGAATACGGAATTTATTTTTATATTTTGGAATATTAAGAATTATAAGACTTTGTGGATAGAGCCCATAAACTTCTTCTTGTTTTACACAAACGAGGTTTCTAATTCTGTGAGACATTCAACAATATTCTGGCTACAGATTATGGGTTTAGAAGTTTTACAGAATATCCTGGCTACAGATTATGGGCTTAGAAGTTTTACACTATATCTAATTCTATGAGACAATCAACAATATCCTGGCTACAGATTATGAGTTTAGAAGTTTTACACTATATCTAATTCTATGAGACAATCAACAATATCCTGGCTACAGATTATGGGTTTAGAAGTTTTACAGAATATCCTAGCTACAGCTTATGGATTTAGAAGTTTTACAGAATATCAAGACCTTTTCAGAACTTCCACGTCCACATTTTACTTCATTTGGAAACTGTTTAGTCTAATGATGAATGACTTTAGAGTACTGACCGCTGTAGTGGCTTTACCTCCCGATACGTTAAGTTCTTATTATGTAAAGTTAATTCTACCTATATTCCAGATCCCCCATATAGTATTACATTATGTTATAAGTTTAGTTACATTAGCTTTGACTAATTACTTTTTTTGCCATATTAACGAGTGTTGTAACTTTCCTTTCTAAGCCTTATTGTTATTATTACTTAATTTTATAAATTTAACGATATTTATTACTTTCTGTAGTAAGATCAGTGTATTTGTTAAACGTTAGAGGTTAAAGTGAGAGTGATTAGACAGAACTTATATGTTTAACATGTTTTTTTTTTGTATAATATTTAACACTGTTATATTTTCATGGGCAATTCAGGTATTCTTTTAATGTCTTAACTATCGTTTTGTATCTTCAAAAACATTAGTTTCTGGTTGTACAATAGGTAGATTACTGTTACTAACACGATATAGTATATAGTTACACGTGTTGTAAATTTGTTACACAGACAGATGCCACGTTCCTCTAAAATTGCTCTGTGGGGTGGCTTAGTGAGTTATCATTAGTCAAAAGACGTGTTAGGGAGAATTTGGGATAAAACAGGAATATTACATTAAGGCTACGTTTACATAGAAAATTAATTCTACGCCAGTAGTTAAAGCCAAGAGGGAATGTTTCTATATTATTTATTCATTATATATATATTTTTAAATTATGATTTCGAAAGTCGAATACATAATATTGTAGCATTTAAAATTAATCCAAAGTTACCAATACTGTCCGTTAATATTCATACATTGGTTTCCTTATTCTCATCAACAACAGCTTGGATACAAGTATT
>NW_013667618.1:213399-219083 GCF_000517525.1 Limulus polyphemus
TACTGTCCGTTAATATTCATACATTGGTTTCCTTTATTCTCATCAACAACAGCTTGGATACAAGTATTGGTTGGAAATAAGTAGAAGTATAGGATAACTTATATATATATATATATATAAACTATTTTCAGGTTAAAACATTCTTATTTATTTACATTTTTAACTTGTTATTGGTCATACAGAATAATCGCCTTTCCCTTCAAATTGTTCAAAGCTCAACATTATTAAGATAGAAGACGAAAAAAAACTGTCCAACTTTTATTATACCAATGAAATATTTTAAGCTAGAATTCATACACAGAATTCACGCTAAATGAAAGATTTGTTTGAAATGTGAAACTGTGAGATGATGCTTAACAATTTAGGTTTGCTTTGTTTTTTTTAATCTTGCAATCTTGAGTAGGCCTGATCATAAAACGTGGATAAAGCAGAATTTTTCAAAAACAAAGAGTGTCTGTGATTTAAAAATATTGTTATGACAGCGGAAGTCACGTGACGCTAGTAACGCGTCATGAGATTCTAAAAAGATCATGTCCATTCGTGAAGTCTCGAGTCTTCTCCAGACGCCCTCTATTTCGTATATATAAGACCGGCGAGAAGTGACGGTATAGATATGAACAATTGCAGATTGTAGAGATAGAGACGGACAATTGAATCAAGCGTGGTAGTAAAGTGCGTGAATCGTTCGTTGTGAATGATAGCGTGTATTCAAGTTAAAATGAGTGAGGAAATTAAGTGTATTGCAAAGTTGAATTGAGAAATAATAAACTAGTTTTAATTAAGAAAGGACTTGTATCGCTAAGTTTTTTTTGGAAAGAATTTCTACGGAAAATTAACCAACTACCAGAGACGTAACAATTATAGGAAAGGTGTTATATAAAACTCTGCAATTATACAGTTATGACATTTAAAAAGTTGCTAATCGGGAGCCTATTTTTCTCTTTTGAATACGACTTTCAATTTTCATTTTAAGTTAATGCAAAATTTCCGATGAATCAAACCCCATATGTTTTTTAAACATATTTTAAAATTATTTATGGACCATTCACTTGTGGGTCCTTGTCTTTGCTGGTTTCAAGGTTTCTAATAATATATGAATCACTTATAAAAATGCTTCAATATTATCATTAATCCTTCTAATTACTGCTGCAGCTTCCCGTTTTGTATCCAATCGTTATATTAAATTTTTACATCGAGTGGTGTAACAGACAAAACATTAAAGAGGCCAAAATCCTCCACGCAAATCGAACATGGCCAGATTCGACACCAAAAATATCAAAAACTGTCTATATCACTGCTTGTGACCTGCATGAAGGTATGTTTGTACCAAATTCCACGTTAGCTGGTTGTCATGTAGACGGATAGTTCACGAAAACTCCAAACTGTGCTTTACTCGCTGAAAAATTGAGCAAAAGACAAATTGTCTGTATCTGTGTTTAAGACCTGTAGGAAAATGTCTTTGTACCAAATCCCATGTAAACTGGCCGAAATACGGCAGAGTATTTGTCGAAAAAAAACCCCAAATTATACTTTTTGTGGCATCTTAACCCGTCTACAATTAATACAAACTGGCAAGTACAACGGTTTTGTTTTTCAGTGTGTGTTGCCTGTAAAAAAGTATATTTGTACCAAATTTCATGCAAATTCGTCGAAACAAAGCTAAGTAATTGACACCAAATCCCAAAATTATGTGATTTTTTTGTGAGCTCTGACCCCCTAAAAAGTCTCAAAATGGGCAAATCGAACTTTTTTTTTATCTCAGTGTGTTGAGCGCATAAAATTTTGTGCCAATTTTCATCTTGATTGCTATAAATATAATCACACAGGAGCCCAAAATATACATTTTTGGTTTGTTTGACTTTTCTCCCTATAAAATCCTTTGAAAGGCCTAAATCGAAAAAAACGAAAAAGTGATTTAAGGGTTAATTCACTCATAATCTTTGTTTTTGGATGTAGATATCCTGAACTTGAACAATGACTCTAATTTCCGAACATGACCTTGAGATCAATAAGATCGTCACGTTAAATGATCAAAAGCTATTTTGTCCACTCAAAGATGCACGAGATCATAGTTCACCGTTCTAGTTCCTCTCTAACCCTGATGGGTTCGCTTAATACGAGGATGAAAGCAAGACATCTTCTATAGTTTCAGGGATGACATTGAAATCGATGATTTTGTTTACAAACTCAGCCAGAAAACTTGAGATATACTTTAGAAAATTCTGGTTATTCATCATGCTGTGAAGATGTTAACCCTATAAGATGTAGAGTTTATGTAGATAATCCCTCCAGAAGCTCTATTAACCATAATACATTACCCTCAGCCGTACTAAGACATTGAAAACTTTCCAGACGTTTGATTTTTCCATTTATATTTATGTTTTCTTTTGTTAAGATATTAGGTTAATTTAAAAAAATAGCATGTGTGTAATGTTCAACCTTAAAAACTTAAAAACTCGTTTTTTTAAAAAAAAAGTTGAGTTTTTAAGATCAGGTTGATTGTTTTATCTGTTTTTTACGAATCTAGAAATAGAGGATATAATGCTACTTTATACCAAACTACACGCTCGTTTTATGGGAAGCCACATAGTACCGTGAACTTATATTCAGCTTGTCCATATTATCTCATCAATTGAAACACACGATCATATCAAACCATTATTAGTCTCAAAGTGGGTTCCTCGTCATCGAATTTAAACACAGATGATGTTGGATTGTTTTTACAACAGATACAGCTACAACATTATGTAAGTTGGTTCACAACGAAGGAATCACAATTCACTATAGTTTCAGTGCTTTAAGGTAAATATAAATAATTATAGAACTTTGACTTATGTAAGTATACTGAATAAAAAATAGAATATCATCCTAGTGGTAAAACAGGAGATTTTTATTTTCTCCCAAGAAATTGTATCAATGTAGAAGAAACTGTTAACTCTTACTGGCGATGCAACAAAAAATATAAACGAAGAAACTGGTTAGTGTTTCTGGCACTATCACAACAATATAGACGAACCTGAGGACTGGTGTATGTGTTAATACATTAGAGATGAAACTAAGGTCTGTTTCTGGCACTTTCACAACAATGTAGATGAACCTGAGGACTGGTGTTTCGTATGGTGTTTCTCACATCTCTAAATTCTTTTGGAGGTGAGTATTCGGGAGTAGGACTGGCGTCCTAGTCCGAACATCGGGTGAACATGTTTTGGTGTGAAAAGGACATGCAGATTGTGAGTCGAGTGCCCTAACCACCTGGCCATGCCGAGCCGTGTAGTATGTGTTAATACAGTATAGATGAAACTAAGATATATTTCTGGTGCTATCACTATAATACAGAAGGAATTGAGAATTTAGTGTTAAATATTACACTTTCTATCTAAACCTCTATGTGTTAAAAGCCTGTGTGTGTGAGAGTACGTGTCTGCTTATAACTGGCGAACTGCTAGACAGATTGTCACCAATCCTGGCATATACCCTTAGATACCCTCGAGTTGTGTGACATATCGTACCCTTATGGACCCTCAAGATGTGTGATAGATGAGGTCGACGTTTACATCTGCCCCCACTAAGTCACCCTCGGAGGCTCGTATGTTTTCCCCGTGTGTTTAAAGGGTACGTCAGTTAGCAAAATGTATTTGAAAATTAACATTATGGACCTGCTTGGAAATTTAACCCCAACCACATTTGATTAATTAACAACGTTACAGAATAATTTGGTGACGTAATTAGAATATTAATGGGTTTATCTTGTAGGTTTTGCATATCCTCATACAGCAAGAGAGTATTAGCGGCTTTGTTTATAGCTAGTTTCTATATAATTATAGTAAGACATCAACTTTATCAGTAGTTCTATATGATAAGAAACCTATTTTAGTCACGGCTGAGAGATTCGTAGAACGGCTCTGAGTTTTTGTTTTCAAGTACAAACTTTTAGCTCATAGCTCCGTCATCTCTTGACCGAATTGGGATCTAATCCCAGTTTTCGACTCAGGAGATCAAACCCTTTCGATTGATATATTTGACCATGCCCAAGGTCTCATAGATTAATTTACTCTAAATTGCCTAAAAGATTTTCAATTTGAGGGTAGGCTCGTGAAGATCATGATGAGCATATGAAATCGAATCAAGTATACGCCCCCCCCCCACGCTTGGTATTGCTGGCGCACAAAAATGTAACTAATAAAAAGAAAAAGTAGGTCTCACAGATTAATTGGCTCTAATCCTACCTAAAAGAATTTCAAGTGCCGCGGCTTTTGAGGATTCCCTCCTGTTTTTTTATGTCATGGTTTGGAGCAATTATAATATCTTTCGAACTGAATAAAGTTAAGTACAAACTCAGAAGACTGATTTCAAATCCAGTTTTATCATGAATACAGTCGCGTAATGCCCATTCCTTTCAATATAAATCTTTTCGTGACTTGATAAGTTTTATTTTTTTAACAAAGATAATTTTGTGGTGATTGTGATTACTGTTCTTCCATGCAGTTTATTCGTTTGTCATCCTACACGCCAGATCAGTTAATTTCTTTAAAATAGCTGATTTTTACCAGCAAGCTTAAAGTGGGAACACCTGCGGCTAAACTGTAACCTTGCTTTTAATAACGCGTTTGACTTGAAATGTAGACCCAGTGGCATAATGGTTTTGAGGTGTTGTTGTTTTGTGAGGTATATTTTTAGTTACACAATATATATAATATTAATGATGATATTGAGAGTTTCACTTTATTGTTAGGCCTAAGGCCATCTTTTTTCTTTCTTAGTTTGAAGTGTAACTTGATTGATTACATGTGAAGTCAGAGCTTTCATTAATGCTTTAAAATTGACTTAGAAGATTGGCTAATTGTTATACTCTAATGTTCGATAATCGATTTAATTATCTTCATTTTAGTGTTCGTAAATTTCTAACATTTTAGAAGAAGAAAGAACTTTAATATTCCAGGATCTTTGTTACGCTAGCAAACAGTTAACATTTGTCATGTTTTCTAATTTCGCCAAGTGATGGATTTTACTTTCTACTAAACGCCGTTATATATGTCCAAACACTTGTGTGCTTGTGTATTTAGAGAAAACACGCCATCCCTAAACAACCACTACGAATTTTGATTGATGTAAACATGCTGAATACAAAACTGTACGTCACCCGAGAGCTAAAATTAAACATTTCGCTTTCATTCAAAAATCGCATTCTGCCATATATAGAGTTTATAGGAGGTGATATATAACTTTGTTTTAACATGAAAGAGACGTTAAACATTCAATTTTGGTTCACGAATTTCAGTTTAAGAAGCCTGAGACATTTGTCTAGAGAACTACGCAAGTGTTTTCGATCTATTCTGTACATTTCTCGGTTATCGAGAGAGAGTAAAAGTTGCAGGTTTGGTGTATAATAAGAACAGAAATACTAACCAGTTGCATGTCGTCTTCGTCCATGGGTTCCCAAACTTTCTTAGTACAAGCCCCGAGTCAATAATCTATAGATAATGAGTATCTTAACATTATCGTGTATTTTGTACGTCTTCTCTGCATCCTCCCAGGGAGTCCGCGTCCCCTATTTTGGGAAATTAAAGGTTACGCAAAACATTACTGCAGCCCGGCATGGCCAGGTGGTTAGGGCGCTCGACTCGCAATCGGGTCGCGGGTTCGAATCCCCGTCACACCAAACATGCTCGCCCCTTTCAGCCACG
>NW_013667618.1:220083-221951 GCF_000517525.1 Limulus polyphemus
GGAGGTCGGAAGTGGTTTTTGTCTAGGACCGAGCCATTGTTTTTGGCGTTTAATATTTGCATAGAGAATCCACTTTTATCACGGGTGACAATTCTGTCCAAAAATGGTTCATGCGCATTACGCGCCAGAAGAGACGAAGCAACGTTTACACGTGAGACATGCAATTTCAGAGTCATTTCACGAGTGCGTTGCCTTGGGTTAGACTCAACAAGCGTCTTCAGAGCATCAATATCAATTCTAACATGTCGGCCCCTGCCATCACAGTTTTTAAGGCTAAAGTCACCTGAACGAAATTTGCTGAATTATCGTTGACTCATTTTATAAGCTGTACTATTTCCTATAGATAATTTTCCAGACGGTTCTGCTATGATTAGTGTCTGGCGAAAAGCTTCAGCAGATATTTCCTTTGCAACATCTCAACCAACAATTGGTCAAGTTATCAACGCTATTTTCAAGTTTTGAACAACTCGACTTTCAAGATCTACATGTGCCGATGTTTCCGTTTATCAACGTTATATTTTAAGATCTGTGCAAGAACTCAGCTAACAGATGTTTCCGCATATAAAAGATATTACCATATTGTTTAACTAGCTGGCGTACCCGTCCTCTGGACGGAAGTTATGCAAATTCATGATTAATAAAAGGTTATCTTAGGACATAAAAAGTTGCTTCCCTCATATGTAATTGTAAAACACGCAAAAACGCACATAAATATTCCAAAACAATATGTGAAACCGCAATTTGGCATGGACCCAACAAACATTCATGCCAAATTTGGTGAAGATCCACCAACAGGAGACGAAGTAGTGGTACAAAACGCAAAAACGCCTATAAAACCGCAAAACGCAAACTTGAAAATTTGTGTGTATCTCCGCATGTACCTAATAAATCTCCACACAAATTTTGGTGAAGATCCATCCACACGCTGCAAAGTAGTTACATAGACATACAACAGACAGTACTACAGTTAGCCCTGTTATAACGCGATCGTTGAGGTCCATAAAATGTCATTGCGAAACAAGCGGGGTCGCGCTAAATTGGGGTTTTGTAAAGATACACTTAAAATATCAAAAGTTATTAGCATGTAAACTATAACAAGGTTATGGTTACGAAGTTGGTCCCAGCGACCGAACCCGTGTCGAAACAGTTAATGACCCATCGCGTTATATCCGAATTCACGTTAAATCGGGGCGCGTAAAATCGGGGTTTCACTGTATTTTATTTATATAGATATTTTTATATTTTGTCACATGAACACATGATGTTAAATTTGGTTGCTGTACCAATCTTCTCGCCATATCATTTAGTAATTATACGGTCAAAGAGACAGACAGAGTATGTTTATCATTTTATCCGCAGCCTCCTTTTGAACTTGTTGAATGTAATATTTTAAAGTATGTGTCTGCTTTGCAGGTTTTCAGAGTTTCAAATTACAAATGAAGTAAAAATATGTGGCATTAACAGTTATATTAATTACAGTCTTTCAGGTAATGTGTAGCTACAGTAACAGTTATTCTGGTGAAAACATGCGTGTTAGTTCCACTATTTTCAATCTGGAAAGAGCACTTAAAGAAGTACATTAGTTTCCTCACACTTGTGTAGTAAGTGATACGAAGCAGATAAAGAACTGGTATACTGGATGGTAAAATTTAAATCCTACAAAGATTAGGTTTTATGGGCAGACAAGAGTTTTCCCAGCCTGAGGCTTTACAACTAGTATGTAAACATAATTTATTGTTTGTTCTTGTTTTTGAATTTCGCGCAAAGCTACACGAGGGCTATCTGCGCTAGCCGTCCCTAATTTAGCAGTGTAAGACTACAGGAAAGGCAGCTAGTCATCACCACCCACCGCCAACTCTTGGGCTATT
>NW_013667618.1:222695-225444 GCF_000517525.1 Limulus polyphemus
GGATCTCTGTCTGGAAAAGTGACTCAAGTCACGTGTACGTAAATTTCTTCAACCATCATATACCTCAAACAGCTGGAGAACAAAACGATTATTTATGCTATAACATACGAAAACATATCGGTAAAATGACCGGAAACAGCTTCTCTGGATTTCTGTGTTATCAGTTTGTTGAAATGAACGCTGAGAAACTGTCGTTCTCATACAATAGATGACTTATTGCAAGCAGCATTGAAGATGAGTGTACTCTGGACATGGCAGCTTTACGACAGAGCCTTTTGTGACATGGACTATAACGACTTGGTGAGGCTCCAAAATCGTTTCAATATGAGTGTGTTTGTCACTTGAAAGAAAGGACATTTTACCTCTGTCTCTTCAATCTATATAAAAGATTACATAAAAACACACAATTTAGAATATTATACTTCTCAAGAAAGTAAAATAAGTCCTAAGAAAATTCATAAGGAGCGGCATTCAGAAGTATAAATACATACAAAAATTTAAAAAGAAAATATTTTATGAAAAAAAAATATATATATAAAAGCCACCGGTTGGTCAGTTACGCTTGATTTCTCCGAATTTTGTGAGTTGCACGAGTCCAATTCCACTTTTTCTCTTATAATACTTCCTTTTTTGATTGCCCATTTCAGTTTTAGTTGAATTTAATCACTAACACAGGCGTAAATAGCTCTTAAATTTCGACATGTTTTCTGTTATATAAAAGCCTGTCAAGGAGGGAGTTCCCAGGACTAGATCAGGCATGGCGTTATGTATGTGACACCACATCATTATGACGTCAAGCTAGGTTAGGATCCAAATAGGAACGTCGGGAAGATTCTTGTGAAAAAATCAGTCTAAAATTAGCGCATATCTATGCTTGGGAATTATTACAAAAAAAAAGCCTTTGTTAAAACAGACTGAAGATACCAATTATCTGTAGAGAAGAGGACGACTTTTCCTCTGAAGAAAAACAGGTGTGTATGCAAAACATGGTTATCGTACGTGTTAATCTTTTATCCAAAGTCACCAATATGTAATATGTTTGCTCAGTTATATGTTGTGGATCCAGAAGCAATATGTAGCATGTTCCGGGGAAAGTAAATTATATATATTTCTTTTGTGTGTTACTATACTAGTTTTATAAGGCATAGTTTTGTTTTCTAGTGGTTTCCGTCATTTGTGGCGGGCTTTTACGCTAGTAAATAAGAAAAGAAACAGGAAAATGCCACATTTTAAAACAGTGGTTTTCAAACTTTTCTTTTTTGAGGCCTGGCATGGCCTGATGGCTAGGACGTTCGACTCACAATATTCAGGTCGCGGGCCCGAATCTTCTCACACCGAACATGCTCGTCCTTTGAGTCATGGAGGCGTTGTAATGTGAGAGTCAATCCCACATTTCGTTGGTAAGAGGGAGAGTGTCCCAAGAGTTAGCGGTGGGTGGTGTGGACTAGCTGCATTCCATCTAGTCTATCACTGCTAAATTAGGGACGGCTAGCACATATAGTCCACGCGTAGCTTTGCACGAAATTACAAACAAACCAAACTTTTTTTTCACTGACGACACCCTAACACACTTATCTTGATTTGCATGACACCCATAGGAACTTGCCATGACACACATTTTGAAAACCACTTCTCTAAAATATTCCAGTATTTCCTGAAGAATCTTTCTGGATGCAGTATTTTCTTAAGAATACTTCTAGATGCAGTATTTTCTTAAGAATACTTCTGGATGCAGTATTTTCTTAAGAATACTTCTAGATGCAGTATTTTCTATTTTCTTAAGAATACTCCTGGGTACAGTATTAACTATACGTAATGAATTATCGTCATTATGTTGTTCGTAAAGAACATCGCAAGAAAACCTCAACACCAGTAAACATATGTTCTGTGCTATTAAGAAGGCACTAAACCAAAGGTAAATATCATGAACTGATAATAAAATAGTTATTCACCTGAACAATAATTTAGTTTAATTTGCCCTTTATGGATTTCAAACTCGAGGTTTATAAATATATCATTTGAGATCTGTCTATTGTCTGCCACAAAACACTTCCCAGAAACTTTTTCGTTCAGTAACAGGACTCACCAGCTGAACTGGACAATGAGACAAAAGTTTCTCTAAAGCGCTAGTTTTATACACAGTATAAGAAATTCATAGTTATGGTTTGAATACCGATGTGTTGGAAAGCAATATGTATAATATTGTGATAGCGAAAAGTTAACACTGTCCATCGCAGAGAATGGAACCCGAATTTTAGCTTTGCAAGTTTGTAAGCTTACCACTGACCCACCGATTGTTATAAAGAACACGTAATTCAGAAGTGAATCTCGTAATCAAATCACTATTTTAAGAATACAACGATTAAACAAGATAATATCTTATAACATTCTGTGTTTAAAATAGTATTTACTTCCCTAAAATTGTAATACAAGTTTACAATGTGTTTATTTTCGTTTTAGCTAATTTCATTTCAGCTGAGTAAAAACGTGAAACATCTAATTAATTTGTTCCTTTTATTTTTACGTTTGCAAGTAATCCTCAAAAATATATAATTAGCAAAACGAACTTATTGATAACTTATATTATATTCTGCAAAACTATTAAAAAACAGTAAACGAGTTAATCCTTATATCATAGTTCTTTTTCTTTTTAAAGTTAGGTAAGATAATTCTAATACTCTCTATTCTTGACCATAATGGAATATTCAGGTTCGCATTATTATACCATTAATCAGAGTAGAGGACCACT
>NW_013667619.1:0-48490 GCF_000517525.1 Limulus polyphemus
ATTCACATGCTTGACTTAATTGTCCGTCTCTATCTCTGTCTGCAATTCAATTCCATTGTTGCCGTCACTTCTTACCAGACTTATATATACAAAAAGCGTACATCTCGTTTCTTCGTGAATCTTCTAGAATATCATGACGTGTTACCAGCGTCACGTGACTACCGCTGTCGTAACAGCATTATTCTCGGTGTTTGTGCAAATTATTTACTCATACTGAGAAATGTAAAATCTATAATAATAAAAAGGCGTGTCTGTGTATGTGTTGACTGTCATAACTGGGTATTATTACTTGTCTACGTGCGTGCGCGCGTGCGCATTTTTTTTGGGAGGTAAGCAAGCAAAAAACCACATAGAAAAGAATATGTGAGTGTCATAACTTAAAGAGTAAACAACCTAGAAACCTGAAATTTTGCACCAGTACTAAGTGGACCCTGAAGATGCACACTTGTGAATTATTATTTATCTTATCCACGTGCATGCGCACATGCGCGTGCGCATCTCTTTAATGAAGCAAGCAAGTGAAAAAACCACATAGTAAAGAAGAGGCTCGTTATATTACAAATTTTAGATATAAAACACAAACAGACAGAAAAGCACGTGCGTGCGTGCGAGCGTGCAAATATTTTTAATGAGGCAATCTAGCGAAAAACCACATAGAAAAGACGTGATTCCTTATATAACAACTCCTAATATATAGACAAACCAGTACGTTTTGGTAACAATGCGATCCAACAGTGGCTTTTATATCATGATGCTTCACAATAAAAGTATAACCTAATATTGTTGTTAAGAGGCTATGTGCTGAAAGTATAAAATGAACTGTATAAACTACAAAATTTAAAAGAATAATTGTTATTTTCTAATTTAGAGGCGCCATTAATTAAAAAGATTTGTTTTATATTATTTATTTTTATTATTTAAGTCTAAAATCGGAGGACAAGTCAGAGGGAAGGTTACTTTCATAAACGGGCCACATCTCGTAAAGAAAAGTATATAGGTTATACTTTTGTGTTAAAATGGGTTCAGATTACACACACTGACATACTAATCTAGAATATATCAACCTAATAGGCCGATCGAAGCCGGGTACTTTCGCCAATACCAAGTAAGCAAAGAACAAAAAAAGAAAAAAAACTGAAAGTTCTTCAGTCTTTGTGTTAAACGGGTTTAACAAACTGTGAAATCTAAAATACTAAACAGACAAAGAACGAAACAGAAAAGAAGAGAGCAGCTGCGCTGATCTTTGTGTTAAGCGATATAATCAAATTGCGAATTGTGCTTGGAGCTACTGCAGCTACAGAGAGTAACATACATATATAATATACCACCCTTCCTGGTGGATTATTGTATGTAGTGAGGGGATCTCACAGGGCAGGTTCTGTATTTTCGGTTTACCTCTACTGGGAACTGAACATTCACCCACGTGTTTGCCGTGCGTGACGACCCGTGAAGGGGAGGAGAGGATCCTGGTGGTTGAGGGGTGTCAGTGGCACTTCAACACCCCAACCAGTGTTGGGCGTTCTCAACGGGTGTTGTGGACATTGTGTCTGATGCTGGTGTTTGGGTAAAGTGCTCACAAAGCCCTGGTGTTGCTACAATGTCCTTGTTTGGAATTATAGTGCATCCCCTCGTAGGACTCCATGGTGGGTGGGGTCAGTGGGAACTGAATCCTTTTATTTTTCTTATGGATCCCTCATCTCCAAATAAAAATAAAATCGTTAAAAAACAACCACATGTGGAGGACTCTATTCCAAACTCACCATCCCAGTCAGTTCCTGTTCCTCATTTTCTAATTTTACATTCTTTCAATGAGAAATCCTAAGGGAAAATGTCTCCCTTTTCATTCAGAAGGGATTAGAAGGGCTTGTTGGCTCTCCTAAATCAGTCAAGAAGTTACGTTCAGGGGACTTCTTGGTTGAAACATTTATGCTACACCATAGCGAACTCCTCCTGAAGTCAAGGCTCTTAGGAACATACCTGTTGAGGTTACTCTTCATGATACTTTGAAATCCTCACGAGTAGTTAGTAGAGAGGGATTTAAAGAACATCCTGAGTCAGAACTCCTTGCTGAATTCTTCAGCCAAGGAGTTTCTGCTGACCAATGTTTTAATTTTGATATTTACATTGCCATGTTCGCCTACCTCTGTCAAGGCAGGTTATCTTAACTTTAAGGTAAAGCCATATATTCTCAACCCTCTCAGATTCTTCCAGTGTCAGTGTTTCAGACATTCAAAGGCATCTTGTCGTGGTTCTTCAACTTGTGCTCGTAGTGGTGGCAAAGAAAATTGTGCTTACGAATATCAACTAGATCCTCATTGCGATAAATCCATTCTAATTTGGATGACATTGAGTCCTTGATCGATTCTTATCATCTCTTGTGTCTCTTCTTACAGGAAACATTCCTGATATTTGCTGATACTATCACATTTCGACAGTTTCCTCTATACCAGAATGACAGATTGTGTGATGGTCGAGTCCAAGGAGGTGTGGCAATGGTGGTTGACTGGCACATACTCACATTGTCTGTGCCACTCAATATGCCCTTGGAGGCTGTCGCTGTCTATATTTCCGTGGGTTGTACCATCACTGTTTCTTCTCTCTCTACCTCTCTTCCAGAGAGGCTTAGAATCAATCAGACCTTGATGCTTTCATAGAACAATTGTCATCTCTCTTTTTAATCATGGGATGGGTCATTTTGTGGAGCATATGCTCTCAGATCGCAACCTTTCTCTCTTCAATACTGGTGTTCTGACCTACTTTTATGCACCTACTCAGTCTTTTACTGCTATTGATCTATCTATCTGTTCCCCTTCACCTTTTTCTCGTTTTACTTGGATGTTTGACATTGAACCACGGGGCACTGATTATTTTGCCATCGTTTTGAGGGAGATTGGCCATGGTCAATACCATCTGACCCGAGTGCCATGGTGGAATTTGGAGTGGACTGACTGTCTCTCTTTCATCTCTCGATCCTGCTATCAATAGTCTTCCATCTATTAATGACTGCATGGAACAGAAACTGATTGTATGATACAAGCAACTGCTCATTCTATCCCCAAAACCTCGACAGTTTCCTTTGGTATCCTCATCCATGGTGATCTACAGCCTGCCAGCAGACACAGAAGGCTCATAAACGGGCCTGGGATACCTTTTGCAGGTATCCCACTCTTCCAACTGCATTGCTTTCCAGCAATCACTTGCCCAGGCTCGGCAGGTCAGATATCAAAGCCAGAAGAAATCTTAGATTAAGTTCCCAACCAGCATCCCTTCTACCACCTGTTCGAAAGTCATCTAGGACAAGATTCGAAAGATTCACTTTCCATATTGCTCTCCAATGGCCAGGAAGTTGCTGATGTACAGTGCATTGCCGATACTCCCAGAAAGTGCTTTTGTTATCCCTCCAGCACTTCTGTTTCGTCCCCTGCCTTCTTGGTCATCAGGTCTCGGGTAGAGTGATAGCTTCTTTCTTTTTGGGCTGATTGTCTCTATTATTATAATCGCCCTTTTACACTGGTGGAATTTAAGCTTCCTCTTCATCAATTTGGCAGAACATCAGTCAGGCGTGATGACGTTCACTAAGAGATGCTGCACCATCTCCCTCCTGCCTCTCTCTCTTGCTCTTCTTCTGGTTGTTTTTAATTGTATTTGCAGGAGGGTGTTTTTCTCGTACATGGTGCAAGGCATTTGTTCTACCTATTTCAAAGCCTGGGAAGGATCCCAAGATTCCTTCCAATTATCACCCTATTGCATTAACTAGCTGTCTCTATAAGGTTTTGGAGAAGATGGTAATTGCTCATCTTGCTTTGTTCCTTGAATCAAACAACTTTCTCTCGCCCACCCATTGTGGGTTTCGTCAACAGCACTCCACTGTGGACCATAGATTCGACTTGAAACTTCGATCAGGGAAGCCTTCCTCAAGAGAGCATCTTGTTTCTGTCTTCTTTGTTCTTTACTCCATTCATATAGGATGTGTGGCTATTTACCCATTTTTATTAGTAACTTTTTACTTGACAGGCGATTCAAAGTTGGTATGGGTTCGATCCTTTTCTGTTCTTTCAAACATGAATTTGGAGTTCCTTAAGGTTGTGTCTTGAGTGTCACCCTTTTCAGTATCAAGATCAATGCTATCATTAAGCAACTTCCTCCTACTGTTGCAAACAGCCATTATGTCGACGACTTCCATGTTTCTTGTTGGTCATCGAGCATGAGGTTTATTGAGTGGCAGCTTCAGAGTGCTCTCACTCGCTTGTTGAAGTGTACCACATCAAATGGTTCTACCTTCTCTTTCTCTAAAACCGTTTGCATTCATTTTTGCCACCAACAGGGTTTACACCCAAATACCAAACTCCATCTTGGAGGTGTTATTCTTCCTGAGGTTCTTGAGACAAAGTTAAGCAGCTTTGTGTCAAGTGTACAAGAGCACTGAACACCCTCTGTGTCCTCTCTTTCACCTCATGGGGGAGCAGATCGATGTTCTGTACTCAAGATATATTGTGCCCTTATACGATCCAAGATGGACTATGGGTCTATAGTCTATCTATAGCCAGGCCATCTATGTTGAAGGTGTTGGGCCTTGTTCACTACCTGAGGCTTCGGCTCTGCATGGGGGCTTTCCATACTTCGCCAGTCCAGAGTCTGTACCCAGATTCCCACGAACCTACTCTTCACTCAGACGTTTGCAACTTTCTTTACAATATGCTACCAAGCTTTGATCCTTACTGCAGCATTCAACCTGGAGTTGGATCTTCCTTCCTCGGTGGGTTGTGCTCTTTCAAATAGATGGTCTGAAACTTTCCTCCTTTTGGCCTTCGTATCGAGGCACAGTTGGCTGAACTGGGTCTGTCATTGGTTAATGTTGTTGAGTCTGATGATCGGGCCACCCCGTCATGGCACTTAACCATCCCCACTTGTGACATTTCCTTGAGTTATCTGAGGAAGGCCGGTTCTCCTGATTGGAAGTACCTTCTTCTCTTTCCCGAACATCTTTTAAACCATTCTTCTGTTCCCGTTTTCATGGATGGTTCGAAATCAGATGACTCTGTGGGCTCTGCCATAGTTTGTTGTAGCTTACTGGTTGCTCACAGGATCCCCTATACAGTTTCTGTGTTTACTGCCGAGTTGTATGTCATTTCTCTAGCTCTGGATCATGTAGAAGCTAAACAGTAGAATGACTGTACTATTTACACTGACTCTCTTAGCTGTCTACTGTCCCTAGAATCGCTTAACGTTTGTTCTCACCCTGTTCTCGTCGATATTCATAAACGATTGTGTCCCATTTTACTCTATCTTCCATTTCTATCTCGTTTTTCTGGATACCTGGCCATGTCGGTATTTGCTGGAACAAGCTTGCTAACACCACAACTAAGTCCGTCTGCTTTGGTGCAGTCACAGCCGTGCCTATGCCATATATGGACTACTGTCCTGTGTTCAAGGCATGGCTTCGCGCCACTTGGGAGTCGATTTGGAGTGAGCAATGTCATAACAACCTTTTCCAGATCAAACCTTCTTTGGCCGTCTTGTTTTCCTAAGAATCGAAAGGAGGAAGTTGTCTTGGCTAGATTACGCATTGATCATGGTTGTTTAACTCATCGTTATCTTTTATCTGGGACTGATCCACCAATGTGTGGCCTTTGTGAAACTCAAGTCACAATTGCCCATGTTTTACTGTCGTGCCGTCGTTACGACTGAGAGTGGCGGCACAATTTTAGACATGTGTTTTATAAGCGTTTAGCCCTGACGTTGGACGGTGTCATTGGCGATGGTGACACTATCCAACTTGACCATAGGCCTTTTTAATTCAGTTTAAGCTTCTTTTTTACCTGATTTTCGGGCTTTGTTCAGTTTTAACCTGACATTTTTACATTTTGTAGACTTTTACTTTTGAATTTTTTATCGGCTGTTTGGCGCAGATAACCTAGTTGCTTTGTGCCCAAAAACGCCCAAAACAGACAACCAATTATATAACATAACGTTCTTACGCTAAGAGATTTACAGCTTTTTTACCCATTATGTTTTTACAAGTACTAAAGCATAAAAAATATGCTTTCAATAAAAGCTAAAGTACAAAAATGTTTTTAACAATAAATATATGTTTTAATAAATACTCAAGTATAAAAAAATATTTTTAGAAATATTAAAGTATAAAATAATTAAAATATGTGTTTTTAACAACTAACAAAATATACTTCAAAGTAACCTTTTCCAAATTGCTTGCAAACATGCATCGTGAAGTATTTCAAAGAAGTTACCTTGTAGTTTTTTAGTAACTTTTTTTAGGGAATATGCGGTTATTTTCTTGTATTAATGGGTTTTTTGAAAAAGTCTAACTTATGTTTCATAACTTACAGGGCCCGGCATGGCCAGGTGGTTAAGGCACTCGACTCCCAATCTGAGGGTCGCGGGGTCGAATCCCTCTCCCACCAAACATGCTCGTTCTTTCAGCCGTGGGGGCGTTATAATGTGACGGTCAATCCCACTATTCGTTGGTAAAAGAGTAGCCCAAGAGTTGGCGGTGGGTGGTGATGACTAGCTGCCTTCCCTTTAGTCTTACACTTCTAAATTAGGGACGGCTAGCGCAGATAGCCCTCGTGTAGCTTTGAGCGAAATTAAAAAAAAAAACAACATAACTTACATTAAAAGTGGCCACAACAAATACATTTTTCATCAGTAATCATAGTGGGGCTAAAACATCATACCTTCGGAATTAAACAGTAGACAATGTGAGTGCACACGTTAAAAATGCATGAACATTTTCTCAGAAATCGTTACCAACTAAACCAACAACTAAGAAATGTGGCGATAATCTAACGAGATACGAAATATTTTATCGATTAATCTAAGTTGTTCCATAGGAACAATATGATAGATCACTACGAATTTCTATAGTATATTCGAACAGTTTGTATGTTTCGTAATATCGAAAAACAAAACAGATCATGCATTATTCAATAAAGTAACTCATATGTAATATGCAAAAACAAACTTTTCATTTGTGGCAGAAAGAAACTCAAATGGGATATACAAAAATAACGCTTGCATTGTTGAAGAAAGTAACTGAAATGGGGTATACAAAAACAATGTTTATATTCTTGAATAAAGTAACTCAAATGGGGTATACAAAAGCAACGCTTGCAGTGTTAAATAAACAGACTTAAATGGGATATACAAAAACAACACTTGCATTATTGTATAAAGTAACTCATACTGTGTAATTCCAAGAATAATTAAGAAACTATAAAGGCTAGAGATCTGTAATTATAGCTTCACATCTTTCTAATATAGACTTGTGATTTCATCTGTAAACCAATCTCATTAAACTAAAATATACCAATTAGAATACAGCAAAGTATAATATGTCAAGGTAATTTCCAGTTAAAGTAATGAAATATATTCTTTTATGAAACAGACTGAACGAATTTCAAAAACAAGTAACCAGGATTATTTTTTAATTCAAATTATATATTTATCCTACAACAATCCATAAAATAACCATAGACACTTAAACATGAGTAATCTGTTTATTGTATGCTTAGTCTACATTTTGCCACGTGTACTTTTAGTCATTTTACCAAAGCGAAATTTTATTTGTCTTTTAATTTTATTTCTTTTTGATAGTTAAAAAACCTTATGTTGAATATAAGTTCTAAAACTAAGTACAGTTAATTTGCATTCCGACAAAGGCATATTCATAAGCTAAGTTACCTCAAATACTTGAAATTCGTTGTAGGTTTCACAAAGCACTTGAAATTCGTCATAAGTCTCATAAAGATAAGCTTTACCAAGGAAGTCCAAACAACGGGTTAATCTTGGATCCGAAACTGCCATTTTTCAAACCTAATAAAGTGAAAACAGCTAGTAAGTGTGACCGTGAAATTGGTTGAGTTTTGTCTACATTTTAAAAGGAAGAAAGTTTAACCCGGAAATCGATTTTCTACTTCACTTCAGTTTGCATGTGAGCTGAATTTCAAATCCATTTTGTACAAAATAAGCGTTTTCTACGCGGTGATTCTCAATCCAGTTTTTTTACGTAAGTATAATTGCATACCCAAAATTCATGCAAAAAGAAGAAATCTTACTTGAATTTAATTTCAAGTACGTTACGCCATATTTGATGTTTCTTCAACTCAGTATTTCATTTTTTGATAAGATTTCCCTCTTCCTCTGAAGGTCTGTAGTTCAGTTTGTAGTGATTTTAACAGCGAAGCTACACAATGGGCTATTTGATCTGTGTACACGGTTTTTTGTTTTTATTTATTTTTTAGTTATAAAGCTTTATGCTTATTGATGAGATAGTGTAGTTGAGACACGAAGATTTATAAGTAAATAATACATTTAGCCATAAATAATGTTTTGTATCAGCTTTTGATGTTTATACATTAGTTGATAATGTGCAAGTTATTCAAAATAAGAATGATTACAGTAAAAAAAAGTTTTGAAGAATGGTTCTAAAATAGTAAATCCTTACATAAAACTGATTCACTTTTTACCTCGTAATAGTCGGATTGTTTCAATAATTATGACGTAAATTATCTCTTCATCTTAATGGAAAATCATAAAACTGTTTATACTGTACTTAATATTCTACGTGCACGTACGAAAATAGTTAGGATAAATAATTTTTTTATAATTTTTAGTTCATTTGAATGTATAGAGATAAAATAAAAATCCCTGACGCAAATAATGCTTAAAAGATCGAAACAGTTACAACATAAAAGAAATTTTATACATACAGTTTATTACAACTTGGAATAAGGGTCTTTAACAAGATAATTACTACAAGTTCAAACTTGGATCCGAATAATCAAATTTGAAGATTCACTTTAATTTCCCAAGAGGGTCATTAGTGACCCAGTCGCCAGTGTGCTGGAAATATGAATCAAAAAATGTATGGTTAGTGACCCGTTGCCAAAAAACCGCGTTTTGTACATTGGTGTCACGGGTGGACTATAATAGGAATAACAATCAAAACCCACTACACGTTCAAACAAGAGTTGTCCAAAAGTAGGCATTATATGCTGTTGACCAGCTGTCTCCCCCTCTAGACTATCATTTCAAAATTATGGACAGCTTTGTGCAAAACTCTGAAACAGACAAACAGCCGTTTTCAAAGTGTTGTTTCTAACCCTAGACATTCTGTGTTAAATACTGCAAGTAATCTGTATCATGTAGATATTAATCTCTCGGTCGTAAGTAGAAAACTGAGAGATTAAAAACCAGTAAGGCATCAGTATCGGACAATATTTTCCCCAGGGTTTTAAAGGAGTTTGTAGATCAAATATGCGAGTCTCAGAACATCGAGCAGCTTTTCGACTACTCGCAGGCTCCGATATGGACATTGAAGGGTAAGTCCCCAACTTGCTACTTTCACTTTGATTTTAACCACTGTTGTAAAAAACTATTATAAATCCTTCCACCTTCGATTTATCGTCCAAACAGCCCTTTTCAGGGCTAGCCTGACATTACAAAGATTCTGTTGAGGTTTTGCAGAACACGATGAGCCCGCCTGAGCGAACAGTAATGACTAGATCCACCGTCCGAGGCTGAATCAAACTCCGAATCAACCGCGTCAACACCCATGAACTCGCACCCCAGAAAAAATACCAGTACCGTCAAGAGGATACTAACCATACGAAAACACAACTTAAACACGGATACACCTAAACCTCCACCAGCGGTAATTGTAGAAGGCATTCCCGATCCTTCAGACAACTTGATATCTCCAAGTAACTAATTAAACTTTACCCAAGATACGTTTTAGTCATATAAGACGTCTATCCAAGGGAGGGAGTCTGCATAAACATTTCTCTCCCTCAGGGATACTCGACCATCCTAAAGCCATGGTCACCGACGGCATTCAATAACGCCAAGATCACGAGTCACGTTGCCGGGGAGACCTTGGCGACGAAGGATATCGTCATCCACAGAGTACCGATGGTTATCGCCGAAGACGAAATCCGAAAAGAACTGACCATTCAAGCCCTATAACCCGTCAAGTGTGAAAGAATTGTCTCCAGCCGGACCGGCCTGACTACCCACCTTGTAAGGACAATACTACAGGACGTCCAAGTGGCAGAACATTTCCTCTAGTTTGTTCCCACGGACCCTGAGACTCCATCCAAGCTACCCTCGCACTTCACTGAACGACAACAGTACCAGAAACCTACCAAACCAGTCACTACCGACAATGCAGTACGACCTCCGCCACGAAGTCATACTGATGCAGCTTGGACCTCGATCAAGCGACACCACAACTAGGCACACACGAACTCTTCTCCAGAATCACCTCTTTTGTAGTGGACATGATGTACATCTTCCACAAGGCCACAATCAACTCCGAAGAACTACCATTTCTAGCTACTGACATTGGCGTCGCCGCAGCTTTTTACTTCGACTTTTAACTTCCCGTTAACCTCATCAAGATTGTTAAAACGCGGATTGCCGATCTACGCCTACCTGGGTAAGATATCAATTTTCACCTTAAATAATGGTATGTCTCCTGCACAGTAACATACAAGGAGATCTTCCACATTAAAATATTTGAACTTTCCCATCTTTGCGATTCACTAAGAGCAGACCTCGTTGGCATAAACGAGACGCTTTTGAATAATAACAGCAACTTTAACCTACCAGGATACCACATTACACATTCACCGAGAACCCCACAGCAACGAGGAATAGCCCTTTTGCATAAAAAAAATTAATGTCCCCTTCCCACAACATCATCCCCCACTAACCAATGAAAGCATCCTCACCACCATACATCTCAAAAACAATACCGCATTTACCCTACTAACAGTATGTATCACCAACACACAAACTCGATAATACCTGGTTAGAACACACTAACTACTAACATCCGAATACCTTATCATCTGAGATCTCAATTCTATACACAGACTTCAATTGTAGAAAAACAAATACAAACGGACGAATATTGTAAACATTTATGGAAAGAAACAGATACCATATAATGAACAACAACCACGTGACACACCCCAACTACGACAGTTCACAAGATATACTCGATTTAATTCTCATCCTCCCTTCGCTAATCAGCTTTGCACACAACTTTCAGGTCCACGACAACATAGGAGGCGACCACAATTAAGGAAAAAAATCAAAGATCATCATGAACAATATGCCAAACAACTCTCAGATGCTATAACCACCACCATAAATGAAACAATTCCTAGTAAAACCTGGAAACTTATCCCAGACATTTACAAGCTTGTCACACAAAGAAGATAACTAAGGCAAACCTTCATCACATCCAGCGACCCTTTTTCTCAAAACTCTAATTAACAACACTAACAATCAGATGAAACAAAACAACAACAAATAACAGTGCAGAAACTAGAAAATTGGGACAAATTATGTAATTCCATCAATGACTCTTAACTCGATCCCGTTCATTTCTGGCATAAGCTTAGATCTGTTTTTAATGACACATAAACCAACAAACGCCGGCTGCATAATTAACTATAACAAATAATCAGCCACGACGGATGTAAAACAAACAATCCTTTTCTTCCAATACTACAAAACTAATAATGGCTGGAGACGGCTTAAAATGGGTAATGAAGAAAAACTTTAATATAAGTTTAACATGACAGCAAATGTACAACGTTTCGACAAGGTTTTGTCATCATCAAAACTACATTCACAACCCCTAACCTACCCCAATACGATGCTCAGAATTTCACATTCATCAACAACCATATAAATAGCAATCCCGAAATTTACACACCAAACTTTCCTATCAATCTCCGTGAC
Source organism: Limulus polyphemus (assembly GCF_000517525.1). Taxonomy (NCBI): domain Eukaryota; kingdom Metazoa; phylum Arthropoda; class Merostomata; order Xiphosura; family Limulidae; genus Limulus; species Limulus polyphemus. The sequence continues at coordinate 11,773 of NW_013667619.1, forward strand.
AAAGAAAACGACAACATATATACCCGCCCCACATTTCATTCACTGAAATAAAGGTAAATATCAAGAAACTAAAACGAACGACAGCATAACAAATCAACTCATTAAAAACCTTTGAAATACAACCCTTATCCATATAAAGAACATTTACAAGCTTTCACTAAAATCCGGCTATTATCCAAAAATATCGAAATCCGCAGTAATCAAAATTATTCCGAAAAAAAAAAGACATGAACTCAATAACCCTAGCAACTACAGACAAATCAGCTTACTAAACATCCTAGGTAAATTACTGGAAAAAAATCATCTTCAACCGTTTATTGCACTACCTTGAATCCAACAATATCCTTACTAACATACAAAACGCCAGCCGCAGAAAACGACAAACCACGGACCACCTGGCCAGAGTCATTGAAGCAGCATTCCAGGGATTCAACAAAAACAAACCACTGTAGCCACATTCAGACCGTCCACTTATCAAACATAGATTCAACAAATTCGCACATAGATTCTACAAAAAGTCCCTGTCCATGCAACCTCAAACCGCTGACTTCCACAGATTATGCGTGCCCCTGCCCCCTGGCTGAAACACCTCCAGTCCCTGCCATCATATATCTCTCCATCTCAGTGCAGGACTCATTCAAAGTATGAACAAGCTACTAATCATACAGACATCATACTTCCATTTCAGCATCACAGATCGGGCACTGGTCAAGTAAAATAATTCGGCATTTCACCGTGAAAGTGGGTTTTCTCGGGGTTCTCCTCCCCACACACACATTCAGTGCTTGAGAGCTTGATTCATTGATCCAAGTCCTGGCATATGATTTATAGATTCAGGTCACCCTGAAGGACCATAAATCCCATATGAGCCGTTTAGGTTCAGACAGAGAGAGAGAAGAAGAAGAAACAAACAATCAAGAGGAAGAGAACACTCAAGTAGAAAGTGCTCAACAAATTGAAAACACACCACGTTCTACCACATCCTCAGATTTTCCTGAATTTGAGGCGGAACCCACGTCATGAAACAAAACTTTCAAGCTAGTACAAACAAACTATAGAACTAGCCCCACAATCTTCCAACGTTTTTTTCTTCTTCTTCTTCACGTTGAGTTTTCTCACACTTATCTACCACGAGTGGGTTGAAGAGAGATCGGTCCATCTCTGAGCACCCTTGGTTTTTTATGTTAATGTAAACCATTACCACGATAGGATAGGATATAATATGCGAGCCTCTGTCTTCCGTTTTGGCACATCAGACATTGAACAGGCGTCTAAGTATTTGAGAGTTAATAATTTTGGTCCTGTTCTTAAAGTGGATGATAAGATTTGCCCTGGAAATTATAAACAGTTACCCTTACTTCTCTATTAAGAAATATTGTAGTGAGTCTGGTAAAATCGTTCAGTGAAATATTATATTACAATAATAAAGGCCAACAAGGATTTACTAAAGGGAAGTCCCGCATTATTAATCTGTTATCTGTTTTCGAGGTTGTTCCTTATTGTCTGGACGATGTAAAGTATGTGGGCTTTGTATACGTAGATTTTTAAAAACTGATGATAAGGTAACATAGAAGATTAACTAAAAGTCTAATTGGTTGGGGTTACGGAGAGGTTAGTTATTTAGTTTATAGAAAGAAAGCAAAACGTCTTTATTAATTGAGTTCAGTCACACTGGACTCTTTTCAAAAATGAAGTTGTTCAAAGGTCGATGCTTCGGTCTTTGCTTTTTCATATTTACACCGACAATTTTGTAAATTAATAGCGTTTGTTGACAACATTAAACTCTTAGGTATTTATACTTGTATTGTGGGTTTTGGGGTGTCACAGAATGACTTGGATCAATTTATAAATTTGATAAATATATGAAAGCTAAACTTCTGTTATAGTAAATGTAATTTAACCCATTTGGGTGATCATAATTTAGAATACATTTTAATATGTGTGTATTTGTTTGTTTGTAATTAAGCACAAAGCTACACAATGGGCTATCTGTGCTTTGCCCACCACAGGTATCGAAACCTGGATTCTAGCGTTGTAAGTCCACAGACATACCGCTGTGCCACTGGGGGGCAATATGGGTGTGAACACACTCAGTAGTGTAACTGAAGAAAAGGAGTTTGATATAGTAGTGAACAAGTTATTCAAGTCATTGAGGCCGTGCTCTGTTGGTTGTAGTAAAGCTAATGGAATTTTATGGTATATTTATAAACATATTGATTAAGAGTCAAAGGAGGTAATTATCCCACTAAACAAATCACTAGTTAGGCCTCACTTGGAATACTGTGCAGTTTTTGGTCTCTTTATCTAAGAAAATATATTGACTTATTAGAGAGGGTTCAAAGGAGAGCTAGTACGATGATTCCAAAGATATAAGGGTTATCTTACGAGGATAGGTTAAGATCTTTTAACTTAATTGATCTTTAGAAGATAATGATGAGTGGTGATTTTATTGAACTTCAGAAGATTATCCAGGGGAATCGAGAGGATAAAGGATTCTGATTTCTTTGTGCCGTATTCTGAAAACATTAGGACAAAAGGACATAAATTTCATATTTGGAAACGACAAACTAGGTTCTTGCTAAGACAATTTTCTTTTTCTAACAGGGTGATTGATTTATTAATGAGTTCCTATCGGCAGTAGTGAAGGCCTGCAGTTTACAGGAGTTTTAGAGAGGAATCGATGCTTTCAGGCGAAACAAAAGATGGGTTGATATTTTTACTTTAATCATGTTGGGTGTACAGGGACAGATTTTAAGGATCAGATGCTTCATTGTTGTCAGTGTGTTTTGTTATGTAAAAAAATTAAAAACAATTTTTCCTTAAAGCTAATTAGCAACTTATATCCTTTTAAAGGTAGTTATTAAATATTAATTGAAATTATATTTGAATATATTGATATGAATGTATTATTTATTTGGCTAATTCTAAACATTTAGCTATCTGATTAATATATACTGTATATATAACTTAAAAATAGATGTACTGTAATTTTATAAGTACTGTTATAGTTTTCACGAAAAGAAGAAAATTGTTAACTTGACTAGTAAAATGATAGGCATCGTAGTTAAATCATCAATTAATATGAATCATGCTAATAATAGTGGGTAATAAATCTCACATTCTGCCCAACAAGGTAGAACTACGTCAGCATTAATCAGCTCAACTGATGGCAATCGTATGAACCTTTATTCAATGGAACTTTAGACGTTTTCCTGGTTTAATATTTGTTTGAATATCCGTCTTTGTACCCTTCATTTAATCAGAGATAACGTTACTTGGAAGTTCAGTATAATAACTATCATAATATACAGATTTTATATCCCAAATTTAACTTAATACTTTTCAAATAACAGTATATGAAACCGAAGGATGCAGTAATATACTATTAGAACTGGGACAAACTTGCAAACTTAAGGTGAAAACAAAAGGACAAACTTGACCAATTAAAAGTAACTAAAAATATAAGTAAATACCCTCCCTCAGGTTAATAGTAAGTACTTTATGCTATCTAATGTAAGATCACTGAGTTTCATATTTCAAGCTACAAAATGAAATATATCTAGTTTTGGAAAAGTACACAAATGTTAATTCTATGTTTATTCGTGAAAAAAAGTTAATAATAATATAAATATTTTACCATGATATGTTAGTAGTTAAAATGAGTAAAATATTATTAATTAACAACAAAATAATACCTTAAGGATATGTCCAAGTATTTTCACTCTTATCCTGTTATTCACTGCTTTCTACTTTACAATGTTCTATAAGTCCAACGTAGTGTACAATTCCATTAGACCCTCAAGCAGTGGGTTATCTTGACCAATGCATTTTGGACCACAAGTAGTGCATCATGTTGTCCAATAACCTTCTCCTTTCATGTAACAAATCTGTTCTTTATCTTACATAATTTTTGAAAATACAATCTATGTATTAAGTAACTAACCTCCAATCTTTTGTTTTATTTATAACACAGCGACATGACACCCTAAAATCCATTACTACAACTTATGAATGCAACCTGTATTTCAAATAACTATACTCATCACTTTTCTTTATTTATACCACATTAAGGTAATAACATAACCCTAAAATCATTTCATTACTACGTCTTATCAAAACAGTATTGCAATAGGATTAACAAATATATGCCTTTTTAGGTGCAAAATACAGTGCAACACCATTTGAGATTTAATTCTGAAGGAGAGGCAAATTCTTACCTAGAAGTCCATGAAAGCTCTTGGACTTTCCTATAAAGAATATGCTATAATATCTGTTCTGGCACTGGATTCCACTGTAGCTATAGAGCACGCTCAGTAAAAGCTTAAAACTCGTGCTTCATTGTTAAGTTATCCTAATTTTCCTTGGTAGACACCAGGAGAAAACCTTGTTTTAAGAAGACAGCGAGAGGATTAGCATTTTTATCACTTACCTTGTGTGTTAGAAGAATACTTAAAAGTACATCCAGAAACGTATTGACAGTTTTACAATGTACAGAATTTACAGCTGTGAATTTATAATATAATAAACTGTCACATGCCTAAGAGGACAGAAACTCGTCAATCACTTATTAAACTTTGGAAAAACAGTGTTGAGTTTTTTACGAAATTTGTGTGTAAATATTGTTAATGACTTCTATTGTTGCTTGGTAAAAAAAAAAGAAGAATACAGAGCTCAGTTCACGTAGTGATAAAGAAAGTGTTTCCTTTCACCGACTACAAGCTCTACAAGTAGATCTTATAGGAGTTTCATATGCCTAATGACTGGCCGAAGTTCACAAACAACGCTAAGCATTTATTTGCTCAATTATTTCATATGTTTAGTACTTCTTGTATCTAAATTACGTTGTAAAAACATAATTCAGAATTTAAAGCTTTGAATTAACTGGCTGACTCAATAATGAATCAACAAACTAAACATCTAAATTTGTTTTGTTTTTTAAAAACATACCCTACGACAATATTTCTCCTTTTTCTAGTAAATTAAAGTTTTACTGCGAGTTGTTTTGGTATTCGTCCCAAATGAAAGCTACAAGTTAAAAATATTTTGTATTTCAAGCTTGATTTGGTATATCACTATTAAAATGTCAGAGAAAAAATAAATTGAAAAACTGTCAGAAGCGAACGAGAAACTGTAGAGGACGTACGAATGTGCAGAATCTGGTTTCTCTAGGAAGTGGAAAAAAATATTAAAAAGCTGAACGTGTAGAAATGGTTGCACAAAAAATTGAGAAAACAAGGTAGGAATGGGCATGGTGTAATAAAACTTTCTCTGTATAACCTCACAAGGGGTCGTGTCCAGTATCCTGTCCATGCTGTACACTGACTAGAGGTTTCTGTGAATCAAATTATTGGAGGCAATACATGTATTGTAAAGTCTGTTTACGACACCAGGAAAATCAAATATTCGTGTGGACCCATAACGTGTATGTTTTTGTTCTGTTTATTTTACTTTACTGTTTGTCCCTCCATATGCAATTGTATGAGACTCAACCTGATTTCTTACATTAGCTATATAGGTAGAATAGCTAATGTACGAAATCACTGGTAGAATAAAATACAAAGTTAAAAATCGTAAGAGGTTTCTGTGTATCGACGTCATGGATTCGTTACTGTCTAGACACACACTTTTATACGTACACATAACTTGAATTATATCATGAACACAGGAAAACGAAGTTGGCATAGATCTTATATTGGACACCCCCTCCTTGTGAGATTATACAGAGGAAAATTTATTACACCATGCCCATTACTACCTTGTTTCCCCACTTTTTGTTGCACCCATTCCAACACTTTTTTCACATATTTTTTCCACTTGTTCATGCACTTTTTTAATACAAGGTGACATGATATTTTGCATAATTTATGTTGATATCTTGTATGTATATCATCAGTGTGGTCGTGCGCCATAATATTATGGTATGGGCAAATAATTGTATATTTGTGTGTGGTGCATTCTCTTCACTTATGGTGTGTGTACACATTGTGCGTCTGCATATGTGCTTTACGTGTAATAGTACGGATTCTATAATGTGCAATGCAGTGTGGGTTATAGGTGTGTGCATATACTAAAGATTGATAAATTAGTTAATTAATTTAAGTTACCATTTAACACTAGCACTAGCACGTGGTCCCTGTGTTATTTTTATATTTAGAGCACATATAACAATAGTAAGTCTGTTTGTTACAAAGCTAGAAGCGTTCAATAATGTCAACAATAAATTTTTGTATTTGTTTTGCTGACTTTCTCGAGTGGTTCTATGACTTGTAATTTTGCAGGTGGTTTGTTTATCACTTAAAGGTGTCTCTCAAATACTTTTGAAGATTTATTATTTGGTTATTAAAGGTGTACATGAGTAAGTAATTTGTATTGCATTTATAGTGTATCCGACCCATTGCTACTATAAATACTACCGTACTTATGATTTCAAGTCTTCTGATAGGTTGTTCCATTTACTGTTTGTTTATATTTTTTCGACTAATTTGTCTCAGTTTCACAACCACGTTTCATTTTGAAACTAATATTGAATAGTTAAGTGTTTTCGCAGCAATATTTCAATATCTTATAGTAATGCAACAGAAACTTACTTAATAAAAACTATAAATCATGCATTTGTAGTAAAATGTGTGTGATATTACCTCGTAGTAAGTCTGGTAGTAATTTAAAGCCCGTCATTGTTTACTGGCTAGTACGGGTTTCCAGTAAGTAAGAAAAGTGTATTATAGCATTTCAACTATATATATAGTTTGTTTTTGAATTTCGCGCAAAGCTACACGAGGGCTATCTGCGCTAGACGTTCCTAATTTAGCAGTGTAACACTAGAGGGAAGGCAGCTAGTCATCACCACCCACCGCCAACTCTTGGGCTACTCTTTTACCAACGAATAGTAGGATTGACCGTCACTTTATAACGCTCCCACGGCTGAAAGGGCTAGCATGTTTGGTGTGACGGGGATTCGAACCCGCGACCCTCAGATTGCGAGTCGAGCGCCCTAACCACCTGGCCTTGCGGGGCCAACTATATATATATTTCATGCTCCATGCTTAGGCCGAAATGACAAAGATAACCAAATGGGCTTAGCAACAACATATAAGGTTTTAACAAAAATGCTATTTATATAAGTATTTCACGAAAAAAAATATTATGGTGTTAAACACCAGCAAAAAATAATGTGAGTTAAATTATTATGAGCCTTATTATGATGTAATATCACGCAAACGTTTCATTAGCGAAGGTTTTCTTGATGTCTTATAAACGACCAAGACTTTGTATGTCGTGATTCAGCTGTAAAACCACACAAAGACTATCTCTACATGGCTGTCTCTAGATAGGAAATCAACAGCACCCATCGCTAACTCTTTGTTTAATTTTATCTGATTGAATAGTGGGATTTGACCTTCACCCAAGAACTACTGAGCGCGTTCTTGCGGCAGCGATGCATGAATCACGACCCCTAGGATTCACAGCACAAACATGCTAAACACTTAGTTAACCCGGTCCCCAGTCTGATGATTCTGATATTGAGCGAAAGGCCTTATCGGTAGAGGCATGAGCAAAGAGGGTATAATAGAGTTTCTGTTTTACACTTGCTTACATTAATGTGTTTTAGATTATTATCAGTCTTATAGTGGTGTAATATTATACGCAGAGTAATAAATATTGTGTTAAACCACTTAAAGAGTAGGCCATTTTCTATTTTTTCTAGTTTCATCCTACAACGTGTTTAACCGTCTTGCGTTGATACGTGAAAATCACATTGTATATTTTACACACGTCCACTGAGTAACACAGATTGTAACTTACCAGAACCGTAACTATGGTCAACAACTTAGGCCAGGTAAATGTAACGCTTAGATCTTACAATCAATTTCTGAATGTGTGTTTAAAACGAGATGAATAATAAATAAATTAAACCTTTTTATCCAATGAGATGTGATGTGGAGTTCTAATGTATATCCTTACATGATAAATTTTCAGTTCACCGAAATGTCCTCATTGGAAGAAATTCAGCCTTTAAATTCTAAGTTGGTTGTCAGAAGTTAAACGAGAAATACAATTGTACAAAATGGTTTACGACTGTGAAGCTGTAAAGGTTGAGTTAGAATTAAAAATCAAATATTTTTTTCAGATCCACAAAAGAATGTTTATATTAACTGATTTGAAAAAAATGAGTAAAGTCACTCAATCATAACTAAGTTATGTTCATTTTTCTATTTTAAAAAATATTTTGCCAGGTGTAAGATAACAAAGAAAACAAAGACGGAAATATTCTAGTTTGATTTTAAAGAGGTTAAAATATGTCTACAAAAAAAGTGCTTAAGATGAGAAATGCTAAAAGTTTCGTTCTGGATTTTGAGTATTTGGATCTATCTTATAATATTTCCAATGTTCATGCCTTAGAGTTTGTTCTAAGTTCCTGTATTTGGATTCCGTCATTAATATGTTATGTTATGTGTATGTTCCGATTTGTCTCTTCCGTCTCAGTTTTCAACAGAGCAATAAATAAGAACGTTATCCATTTCCTCGTCTTATACTCCAAGCCTGCACATGGTGTGTTCTGCTTTACAACGCAGTTTCAGAAGTCTCTCAAGTGTTGAAACGTTACATTTCCATAATTACCCTATAGCAAACAATAACCAGCAGGATGTGATATTAGGAACGCATAGCATCCTGTGGTTATAGATATTTATATGCTAATGAATTATAGTATCCTACCTTATAATAAGGAAGTAAATTAATTTGAATTGAACAAGCCATATTGTCGAACATTTCCTTCTGCGTTCACGTCCAACACAACGAAAAATATGTTTATATAAAGACGAATATTAAATAAAAATGTATTTTTAGAAACATACTCTCATTAGATGAGACAATAAAATATCTCAGTCAAATATTATCCTTATCTACTGCTTATTCTCTCAAACAAAGCATCTTTCAATTCTGTGAGATTACTTTTATTTTTGAACAATGTTCCATTTTTGTTTGTTTTTTTCGGTACCGCCTGGTAACAAATGTAAGTGGTTTTCTTTTCAGAAACGAGAGCGTAAACTGGATATAAGGTAGTTATTCGCGAAGCAATATTTTTGGCGCAATTCGTTTGTTTTAAATTCCATTCAGAGACTGATTTTTCTTAAACGCTGTGTAAACAGTATCAGGAAATATCGTCGTTTCTATTGATATGTTTTACAACTACAGCTAATTTTGTTATATTAATATATTTTATACACAAAACCTTTCTCATTAGCCATATACAACACGTTCATTCTTTTACTTTGCAAATTGTAATAAAATATTTTCTTAAGGAACCTATCTATTTGTTTTTCCGGCAACATAAGAAGCTTCTTGCTGACTAATGATTATTTCTTTCTTAATTTCTTTCCTAAAACATGAATTTCATTGAAAAAAAAAAAGGTTGTAGAGGACTAAACTATTCTTTGATTCGTTAATCTGGCTGAAACAGACTAGTTTCGCCGAATTCATGTTCACCAGTGCTGACTGGAAGAGCGAAGCAAGTAGTTAAAGTAGGCCTCATATACTGGTGGAATATAAGAAGTTTTTGGTTTAAAAGTAAATTCCTTTACTCAACACTAATAACCCAAAATAATAATAGATAATTAATTGTGACGGTACTCAAATGTCATTGAGGTACTTAAAGTACTTAAGGTAATTAGTTATGAGAAAAAAAAACACTATATAACTAAACCAACGAGAATAAACAGCTTAATCTCTGAAGTAGATGATCAAGTTTTTATTTGCATAGTTAATCCCAAGTTTATGAGTAGTGCTGCATGAATACGACATTTTTAGGGATAATTTAAATTGGTGTAATATATCCTGTTGATTTATCAAACAATCTTCATAACTGCACGTTATACAAATGCGCCACTTTTATGGAAGATCGCGTTCTATCAACATGAAAATGATAAGATAAATTTTCTGAGAGGTACCAGTGCTCTAAGTGAAATCATTTACAATTTTCAACAGAAACGACAAACTTGGCGCCTTCTATAATTGTTTCTGAATTAACGTAATTTTTAAAGAAATTTAATAAACACACTACTCGGACTTATATAATTCGCGTGACAATCTCTCTGGATCTTAATATTTGCCTTGTTATCAAAGCATGATAAAAGCAGACGTTAACATATCAAACCTTTTTTTTTTGTTTACCATGTAACTCAGCTTGAATATTGATTTGTGTGTTTGTTTGTTTGCTTGAAGTTAAGCACAAAGCTACACAGTGGGCTATCTGTGCTCTGCCCACTTCGGGTATCGAAACCCGGTTGCTAGCGTTGTAAATCCGCAGATATGCCGCTGTGCCACTGGGGGGGCTTAAATATTGAAATCTTATTTGATATCGCTCCACTATTTGTTATTAATTAAAAAAACGTTTGAGCAAACATCACTGTTTTGTATTTATTTATTTCGTTCCTAATCAGTTTGAACAGATATAAACACGATTAGAAACCTCGTGAGTCTAGTCTAGTTTTACAGTTAATCAGCAGTAAATTTACGAACTTACAACACTAAAATCTGGAGTTCGATTTCCAACTGTGGCTAGAGGCCAAATAGCCCGATGTATAGCTTGCGCTGAAACAAACAAACAAGAAGTGTAGAGTAACATTATAAAAACACAACTTTCATTAACGTAGACTCCAATAACAATAATCTCATCTTGATAAAAATTCAAAGTATCAAAACCAAATGCGAAAACTAGATCAAACACAATGATCCAATATTTATACAGATTCAAAATCTAAAAGCAATAGGAAAAACTATACAAAAAAACAATCCAATATAACTGAAAATGCAAAGTATAAAAAAACTGCAAACACAATAAACCACACTACATACAATTTAAGATATAAAAAAATAGTATAAACCATTACACCATACACAATAATCCCATCTAGATACAAATCCCAAGTTTAAAGGTAGATGGAAAAAACTGGATCAAACAAAATAAACTCCTCTAGATAATACGCCTAAAATGTTTTTAAAATATTGAAAAAAAAAGAATTAAACACTATAATCCCATGTATATGCATATCTAAATTATCAAATTCAATAGTAAAAGCTTATGCGACACGCAATAATACCTTCAGGATAAAAATCAAAGTATCAAAAATAATAGCAAAAAGTAACACAAACCCCATAATAGTATGTAAATACAAATCTAACCCAACAAAAATAGTAGCAAAAATTCACACTAAATACAATACTCCCATCGAGATACAAAAAAGCTCTAATAAAGTGTAAAACTGCATCAACAACAATAATAAAATGTAGATATAAATCCCCAAGTATCAAAAACATTAGCAAAAAATACCCCAACTATAATAATCCCATCTCGATTCAATTTGAAATTATCATACACAAATGCACAAAATCACGCCAAGCACAACAATATAATAAAGATACAAACCCAAAGTACAATAAAATAAAATTAAAATCACACCAACGACAATAATATCATCTAGATACACATACAATTTATCAAAATCAATAGCAAGGAACTAGGAACTACATCAAATACAATAATCCAATGTATATATAGAGAACCAAAGTGTCAAAGCAATAGCACAAGACTACAAAAAAGAAACAGAATAATCAAATGTAGTTACAAATCCAAAGTATATAAAAAAACATATTACAAAAGTTAATCAAACACAATAATCCAATTCCAGATACAAAATCAAAGTATCAAAAAACAATACCTAAGTATTATACCAAAACGATAATATAATGTAGCTATAGACTTCGCCAAAATGTTTGCATTCTGTTCTATATTGATGTTACTGTCTACATGCGTATGATTGGACAAACATGTACGAGTTGTTATTTTGGTCGGTATAAGATCAACGCTTTCTTCGGGCAATTTCTTTGTACACCAATTTGACGCCCTATAACTTCTGGCATGACCCGTCATATTGCCAGGATAGTAGCGTACCTCCAGTGTACTGTATCCAGAATCTTGAAGCGTCCACGGATTAAAGGGAACGTTTTTCAGGGAAAGTCTATTGGTAGATGCTGAAAAACTACTGCACGAGATGACCGTATTTTGATCAGGTTTGTTTGTTTTGTTTGTTTTTTTGAATTTCGCGCAAAGCTACACAAGGGCTATCTGCGCTAGTCGTCCCTAATTTAGCAGTGTAAGACTAGAGGGAAGGCAGCTAGTCATCACCACCCACCGCCAACTCTTGGGCTATTCTTTTACCAACGAATAGTGAGATTGACTGTCACATTATAACGCCCCCACGGCTGAAAGGGCGAGCATGTTTGGTGTGACGGGGATTCGAACCCGCGACCCTCAGATTGCGAGTCGAGTGCCCTAACCACCTGGCCATGCCGGGCCGTTGATCAGGTTAATACGTCAAACCTCCATCAACAACATGCCATGTCGCCTTGCGGAGGTTATTAGAGTACGAAGAGGACTAATCAAGTACTGAATGTTTAATATGAACTAAGGTTACAGACGCTATTTATAATAAGTTGATGTTATATTTTGTAATTATATACGTTTTGCTAAAATTTGCTTGTGATAGGTGAAATGCTGAATTACAAGTCTTTCTACAGGTGTTTGATAAAATTTTGCTGTTCTAATAAATGGTTCATGATGTTTGTAGAACCTGTCTCATTATACAAATTACGTATGTAGATGTTCAATATAGTTTGAATTTATCAGTTTGACAGCGCTAAGTATATTTGTATTCCATATCAGTAATAATGATTTTATTTGTTACAAAATATGCTAGCATTTTGGCCAAGACTGTACAAATCCAAACTATTAAAAACAAAACAAACACAATATTTCAATATAGATCTAAATCAAAATAATCAAAAACAAGAATACGAACTACACCAAACCCACAAATCTCATCTAGATACAAATCAGAAGTGACAAAAACAATAACAAAAACTATACTGAACACAATTATCAAAATAAAAGGTATTAAAATCAATAGTCAAAACTACAACAAACAAAATAATCCTATATAGATAGATGTCCAAAGTATCAAAACCAAGGTACAAAAGAACGCCAAAAACTGTAATACAATGTAAATACAAATTCAAAATATCAAAAACAATAGCGAGATATAAATCTAACCCACCTAAAATTACACCAAACACAATACCTCCATGTATTATAAATTCAAAGTATAAAAACGCTAGCGAAATATTAGACTCAAACACAATATTCCAAAGGAGATAAAAATTTTAAAAACCAAAAGCAATAGCAAAAGATTACACCAAACACAATCACCCTATCTAAATTCAAGTTGAGGTTATCAAAAATAATAGTACAAAACTACAACAAGCATAATAATCCAACGTAGAAGCAGTTCCGAAATATCTGAAAAAATAGCGAAAAAGCTAAACAAGCCCATTGATCCAATGTAGATAAAAGTTCAAAGTAAAAAAAACACCAAGAAAAACTACACAAATACAATAACCTCGTGTAGACGTAAATCCAGAGACTATACCAAACATACAAGTCTACTGTTAAATAAGCTAGTTACTCCAACGTAGATATAAGTTCAAAGTATAAAAAAAAACAATAAGAAAAAATACACAAACACAATAACCTCGTGTAGATGTAAATCCAGAGACTACACCAAACATAAAAGTCCACTGTTTAACAAGCCAATTGTTCCAATGTAGATATAAGTTCAAAGTATAAAAAAACAATAAGAAAAACTACACAAACACAATAATCTCGTGTAGACGTAAATCCAGAGATTACACCAAATATAAAAGTCTACTGTAGGTACCAATCAATCGTATCAAAAACAACTGCAATTAATTTTCCCTATAGCACTACTTCCGAGTACAAATTCATAGTATTAAAAAAAAACTACTACAAGGAACACAATAATCTAAGGTAAATGTAAATCCAAGGTGTAATAAACAATAGCACTAAATTACTCCAAACACAGTAATCCCATAGAGATACAAACCTAAGAAATAAAAACAATCACAAAAACCTATATCAGACGTAACAGTATTTTCTACATACAAATCCAAATTGTCAAATTAATTATACCACTCCATCAACCATAATAATGCAATGTAGAAACAAATCCAGAAAATTAAAAATAGCAAAAATTATCTAACGACAATAATCCTATTTAAATATAAATCCAAAATGCCATAAGTAATATAAAAAAACTACAAAAAACACAACTATCTAATGCAGATACAATTCCAAAGTATAAAAGTTCAAAAGAAAATGCACCGCACCAAATACAATAAACCCCACTAGAAAGAAATGAATATGCAAAAAAAAACAGTAGAAACACCTACACAAATCACTATAATCCTATCTAAACACAAGCTCAAATGATCAAACACAATAATCTAACTTAGGTATAAATCAAAGTATTACAAACAATAACTAAAGCTAAACGAAACACGATAATTCAATGTAGAATCATATAAACAGAATCAAAAATCAATGCACAAAAATATACTAAAAACTACATATCTAGAGTATAAAAAACAATACTACAATACTATACAAAACACATAACTCAATCTAGAGAGAAATCTAAAGTATCAAAACCACAACAAACAGAATAATCCAAACTATAAACAAAACCAAATTATCAGAAACAGAAGAAACATAGGAAAAATATACCTATTGTAAACACAAATTTAAAGCACTAAAAAGCCACAAAAACATTAATCTTAAGTAGATATAAATCTAAGGTATCAAAACCAGTAGCAAGAATTAAATCAAACACAATGATCCTATCTAGATATTAATCCAAAGTACCTAGCAAAAATATAATAAACACAATAATCTAATTTAGATATAAATCCAAAGTATCAAAACCAAAGCACAAAAGTGCACCAAACAAAATACTCCAATATAGACACAACTCCAAATGATAAAAGAACAATATAAAATGCAAGAAACACAAATTAAATGTTAAAAACGATACAAAAAACCCTTCTCCAAACACAATAATGCCATCTAGATAAAAATCCCATTATCAAAAACCACTTCAAAAAACGACACCGAGAAATAATCCCATCTCGATTCAAATCCAAATTATAAAAGTAATAGTACAAAATTACAATAATTCAATCTCGATATACATCAAAGGTATCAAAAATCAGTAACTAAGAATTACACCAAACGTAATAATCCAATGTAGGAAAAAATCTAAATTACCAAAAACAAAAGCAATAAACTTCACCAAACAAAATAATCTAATCTAGGTACAAATTAAAAGTAATACAAATAATAGTAAGAAAGTATAAAAAACAAAATAATCCAATATAGGTGCAAATTGAAAGTATCAAAAATCATATTACAAAAGTATACCAAGCACAATGATATAATTGTACACACAACGGATGAGCATCAAAACCAATATCTCAATAATCTCATCTAGATACAATTCAGAAGTAGCAAAAACAAAGACTCGAAGGAACACCAACAACTATACTCTAATATAGATACAAATCAAAGTATCAAAAACCAAGGTACAAAAGAACACCAAAAACTATAATCCATCCTAGATAAAAATACAAAATATCAAAAACATTAGAAAAAATGCAAAATATCAAAAACAATAGAAAAAATACAAAATATCAAAAACAATAGAAAAAATACAAAATATCAAAAACAATAGAAAAATACAAAATATCAAAAACAATAGAAAAAATACCAAACACAATAATCCTTCACAGATACAATTCTAAAATATCAAATATATATAAAAAACTACACCAACTCAACAATTCAAAGAAAATCTAGATACAAGTAAAAACGGACAATAACAATAGCCAAAAAAAATCAAACCCAAAACCTCATCTCGATTCAAATCCGTATTTTAAAAATAGCGCAAAATTGCAATAAACTCAATAATTCAAAGTACATATAAGTCAAAAGTATCAAAAAAACAACTACACCTAACCCAGTACCTCAATTTAGATATAAATCAAATTTAAAAAAAATAACTCAAAGTATCAAAAGCACTATTTAAGTACTACACCAAACGCAATAATCTAATGTAGCAAAAAGTCCAAAGTATCATAAACACCGACAATAAACTTCACCAAACAAATTGTCCCAATGTAGATATTTATATAAAGTATCAAAAACAAGAGCACAAAACTACATCAAACACAATAATCTCATTTATTGTCTATATAAATAATGAATAAAAGGGATCCAAGGACAGAGCCTTAAGGAACCCCACGAAGAAGACTACTGAAAAAGAAATTTATACCGTTAACTATAGTGTAGCATTGCCTAATCAGATAAGTTTTATAACATTATAAATAATACCACGTAGGCCATAATGAGGGCATTTATAAAGTAATACTGTGTGATTTACACTGCCAAAGGCCATAGCAATATCTAACGCACAAAACAAAACAAATCTCTTGGCTTCATAAGCTTTAATAAGATTTGTGGTGATTGCCAATTGACACTTTTCAGTAGACTTGTATTTACTAAAACCAAGTTGCGAATTACTTACGACCTCACTGATCTGAAAAACTTAACGATACAATTATATAACATGCATTCAGCAATACGAGAAAAGGCAGAAAAGATAGAAATAGGCCGATAATTTTCCACCTGGCTAGTATCAACACCCTTGTAAATGGGTATGATCTTAGCAATTTGAAGACATTTAGGAAATTTGTCAGTAACACATACATTATTAACAGGTTCAGTTAAGGGATTAATAATATGATCCTAAGTAGATTTAACCACTGAGGGTAATACATAATTTCATTCAGTAGATGAAGTACTTGAGAGTACCTTAATGACTGCATGAATTTCAATCTTAGTTACAGAAGTAAAATAAAAAGAATGAACTACAGGCTTATCTTGACGTTTAATTTTGGTGGGAGTAACACCCTGCCTAAAGAAATAATCGTTTAAAGTATCAGTTATGCCATTAGTATCAGTAACACAAGAATCCAACTTATTATAATTACGTGTAATCTTAGCTTTACTTTTCCTGGTCCTACCCATTTGTTTATTAATGCATAGTCATGAGTGATGTGAGCCCTCATCCTGAAAATTTTTATTAATATAACTATTTTAATGATCATCAACTTGACCTCTAACAAGCATCTTAAACTTCAAATATTTATTATAAGTTGAAAGATTATCTGTTTGTTAAAAGCAACAATAAAGTCGTTGCTTATGCTTAATCATAAGATATAAAATCACAATCATCCAAGGTGTATATCTAGCGTTATTCAATTTAAAAACTTTATTTAACGGAAAACATAAGTTATACAGCTCGCTATTGTGCTCAATAAAAGAAGAAAACGCTAAATCAACATCGGATTCTCCATATATAATAGAACTCTAATCAAGATTACTCGACGCATGGGAAAACTCTTCAGAGTGTCAGCATTAATTAGCCTCTTCTGAATAACAATAACAGAGACAGCAAAGGACAAAGACAGCGTATAATGATCTGAAATGTCACAACATATGACATCAGAAACAACATCACTACAATAAGTAAAATATTATCAAGTGTCGACACAGCGGCACCAAAAACCCTAGTAGGTTAACAATAGAAGATTTAACATTAACAACAGACATCAGTTACTTAATTCAAACACAAGATTTAGATCAATAACAGTTTGGATACATTTTTGAAAACAAAATCATATTAAAATTATCTAAAATGAACATTGAATTTATATTGTCTGTGAGTAAACCAATTATGTCCATAAAATCACAGCAGTTACCCGAATGTGGACGTTAAATACAATACAAAGTTTTAAATTCATCTCTACTAAAAGTACCCAATTCAATATGATCAATTACAATAACCGAATTGAAATTAAACTTGTCATTCAGGCTAGGACAATAATAATAAAAAAAACACCTACATACCCGGAAAGTCAACCAAAAAATCAACATTATAATTTAACAAGGGGAGCGTAGATTTTCCTCACAACTCCATGATTCAAGAAATATTAATATACCAGCTTTTAAATCACAACAAGAAAAACTGAGTTAACACATGCCTAATACTTCTGACGTTTAAACATACCAAAATTAAGCTTGTTGCTCATTGTCAATCTTATTGATAGATGCCTCTTTACTCTGTTTCAAATTAACTCCGGGTTGAAAAAAATTTCTGACAGTTATATCCGCAGGCCAAATCTCAGGAGAAAAATCTTGGTGCTATTGAAGAAGGCCAATTAAGCTCCAAGCTGAAGGACGTCGATCTAGTCATCCTTGTTCAACTAAGCTTCTCACATTTTTTAAACATTGAAACTATTTTTGTTTTTCAAAAATGACTCAATAAACAGGTTCAGTTGTATTTAGTGCACACCGGCCAATAAATAACCTTTTACTACCACTGTAAGCTGATTTCAATAAACCATAATTGTCATCCGTTTTAACACCTCGCTTACCTGATTGTTTTGTTTTGTTTTACACCATGACAAATTCTCCCTCGAGGTCATCCTGATCCTCATCGTCCACAATAGAGTGCACGGGGCTCTCAATACTAGTAACACCTTAACCATGAGTAACATTAATTCTCTTCAGAGATACATTTTTTCGATCTGTTATGCTTTGTATTAACACAAGCAGCATAAGTTCCTAAGCTAGAAACCAATATCCAAAACACGATAATCCTCCGGCACTGAAACTATTGCATTTTAACCATGTAGAGTCTGCATTGCTGTATTTCATTACAACAAAATTTAAGTTATATAACGATTAGTCTTAGACTTGACACATTTCCACTGCTGATTCAAGATGCTCATAACATATAAATCCTCATACTTAACATTCACACACTTAATAGGATATTTCAGCCTTTATATATAACACGAAATAATAGCATTTTCTTGTAGAGTCTACCGACTGCGATCTTGAATGAACAATTTTCACATAAGTCACAACCAGTCGCTATCTACAACTTCTTAATATAGTGTCAAAATAGCAAAACTACAAAACACAACAATCCACTGTACATAGAAATCCAAAGTGCCAAACATAACCAACAAAATCTACAGCAAATAGTATACTCCCAAATATATATAAAAATAAAAATTATTACAATAATAGTAAAAAATACTACACAAAACATAATAATCTATAGTAGATACAAATAGAAAGTATCAAAAACCATATTATAAAACTACACCATACACGAAAATCCAATTTTATATATAAATCCAAAGTATCAAAAACAATATCTAAAAATTACATCAAACAACACAATTCGGAGAAGATACAAATAAAAAGAATGAAAGAAAAATAGTCAAAAACGAAACACAATAATCCAATTGTAGACAGCTATCAGAAATATCAAAAACATAGTACATAACTAAAATAAACAAAATTATCAAATACAATAGCTGTAAAAACACCAGACACAATTTTTCAATGTATATCAATATATATAAAGTATCAAAGACAATAGCACAACGTCTATCAAACCAATATAGATACACATCCAAAGTATAAAATGCAATAACAAGATACCATACAAAACACAATAACTTCGTCTAGAGATGAATCCAAAGTATCAAAAACAAAACAAAATAATCTACTGGTAGACATAAATCCAAAATAGAACAAAATTATAACACACACAATAATCCACATTTTAAACACATCAAAAGTTTCAAAAGCAATAGCAAAAACTATTTCGAACACATATTTATTGTAAACATAAATTCAAAGCATTAAATATAATAGCACTAAACTACTCTCATATACATACAAATACAAAGGAACAAAAACAGTTACAAAACACAATAATCCCTTATACGTACAAAGAAAAGCAAGAAACAATTAGATATCTACATAAAGCACAGAAAATGTAATGTAGATACAAACCAAAAGTCTTAACGAATATAGCAAAAAAATACTCCATTAGCAATAATTTCATATAGATACAAATCCAAAATATCAAAAACATATGCACAAAAATACACCAAATATAATAATCCAATGTCGTTACAAATTAAATGTGTCAAAAACATTATCTAAAAAACAACATCAAATGCAACATCAAATATATACCAATCCAAAGTTTTAAAAACCATAGCAAAAAACTACACCCAAACAAAATAGTACATAGCAGATACAATGATTACAATAATATAATGCAAATATAATTCCAAAGTATTAAAAATAATAGCAAAAACCTACACCAACCACAATAGTACAATGTAGATACAAATCCAAAATAGCAAACACCCCAGCACTAAACCTATTGCTATAATCTAAACGTTAAACAAATACAAAGTATCAAAATAACAGCAACTAAGTGCAATAAGCCCAATAATTAAAGGAAGACATAAGTCAAAAAAATAAAAAACAACAGCATGGAAGTTCATAAAACCCAATAATTCGATGTAGATGCAAATTTAAGTTTCAAAAGTAATTTTAAATACTACAATGATCACAATAACCTAATGCAAGTACAAATCCAAAACATTGAAAACAATAGCAAAAATTACACGAAACTTAATGAACCATTTACAGATACAAGTCAAAAGTGTATACAGAGTATCAAAATAATATAAAAAAACTAAACAACATCCAATAATCTATCTAGATACAGATTCAGAGTATCATAAACAATAGTAAAAGTTATACCCAAACACAATAATCTAGTGTAGATGGAAATTAAAAAGTATCAAAAACAGTAGCCAAGAACTGCACAAATATCAATAATCCCATATAGATGCAAATTCAAAATCTCAAAATCAATAGCAAAAAACATCGACAACACACAGTAATCCAACCCAGATACAAACGTATCAAAAATAATAGCACAAAACTACAGCAAATCCTGTAATCCCATGTAAATACAAATCTAACCATCAAAAGCAGTAGCAGAACATTTCACTCAAACACTATTCCATGTATTTGTAAATTCAAAGAAAAAACAATAAAAAATATATTGCACTACACACACAATAATTACATCTGTATAGAAATTTAAAGTATCAAAAACAATAATAAAATAACTATACTAATCACAATAACACCGTGTAGATACAAATCTAACCAATCAAAGACAGTATTAAAGCTATACAAAACAGAATAATCTAGTGTAAATACAAATCCAATCTATAAAGACAATATCAGTAAGCCCCCAATGAGGCAGCGGTAAGCCTACGGACTTATAATACTAAAATCAGGGGTTCGATTTCTCAAGGTGGACACAGCAAGTAATCCAATATGGCTTCGCTCTAAAACAAACAAACACTTGCAATGAACAACACCAACTCCAGTAGTTCCATGTAATTCGAAAGCACCAAAAACTGCAGCTGGAAACTATACCGAATGCAAAAATTTTAAGTAAATATAAACCCGCTGACAACAATACCAAAACACTACACCAAACATAATAATCCTATGTAGATTCTAATCATGATATAAAAAGATCGAAAACAACATTCCAAATACACCATACTTGCGTGGTCATTTGTTTAAAATTATTAAAATAGATACATGTTAGCTCTCGGCATTTTACTCATACGGTTTTAATTCTCTAATTAGGATATCTTCCTTAATTATATATTTGTTTCTTTGTTTTTCGTTTCTTATTCTGTAAAACCGACACTTTCACGTTTTGTTAATTGTCCTCAATTTTGAAAATATTCAAATACATCAGATTGGAAGTGACAATGCCATTTTGCACCTTTTTTCCAATATAAAATTTAGACAATCTGAACCTTGTATGTTATGTATTATATCTTTTTAAACATAATTTAACGTTTTAATGCTTTAATGATAACGATTTTGACATTTTTAACCACATGTCTGTTTTTAATTCTTTTTATGATTTATTATGCAAGGAACAAATGTTTTATTTATTTCAGTGTTAAGAACTTACAGAAATCATAAAATCAAGAAATTCTAGTGATTGGAATTACCATGATAATATTAAAATTATCCACAGGGTCTGGTCTAAATTTCAGAGTTATAGTACACCTATAGTTATTTTTTATCATTTGGCTAATATTTCTTCACAACTACAAATGGTACAGTGGTAATGTGTGTTTTTAAGGTATGTTTACGCATTTTCTAACATTTTTATTTAATTGTAGTTCACATAAAATATTTAATACTTTTCGCCCATATAAACGTATTAGCATTAACGCAAAACGTTGATCAAGAAAGTAGCTAAGTTCCTTTCGCCCTAGTACTTATTGAATTAGGTCATTCACCTATGGTATAACTTGTGCTTTCTTGTGGGAAGGATTGTTGAAAAGTATGCAATACTATATAAATTCTGACAGCTATATTTTCCACCGGCGGCGGAGAAGATGCCTCAAATATACAACCTCTCTTATGTTTCGATGGGAATGACCAACAATAACGTCGGTTATGCATGCTTCCTGGAAAATAACAGTATTATTACTCTGTGTATTAATGACATTTTTTTTCTCTTTGTGGGATAGATTTTTCTCAAGAGATTCACAGAGAGACTTACTTCTTCAATGATAGCTCTCAAACCTTCAATAATTTTGAAGTTTGTTATAGAGCAAAGCCAGATTATGATGAACCGAATCCTGAATTAAGCGTTGTAAATCCATAAAGTTACCGCTGTTCCACCGGTGGACACCTTCAATTGAGTCATTTTAGATATTTTCATTTTGGCCTTTGATTGTGTTTGAAATGATACATAAGGATTGTGTCACTTATTTTTCTTTGTATCCAGTATTTTTCGTTCTTCACAACTCGATCAAAGTTAGAGAATATATTTCAGTTCTGCTTAATATTTTCCATCGATCCACCAGTTATTCTGCTGATCTTACCTGATGGCTCTGTATGAAAGAAGTTCACCTGAAAATATCACATAGTTGAAGGGCTTAAGCCATATTACTAAACAGATAACTACTTCATTTTGTGCCAAGTCTCGTTGCTATTCGAGACAACCTTGTTCTTTCATTAGTGTGAGTGAATGTTGTATACTATAGCTACAATATTTCTTATTAAGATTAACTTTATGATATATTTGATTAAAATTTAAATGTAAAACACGAATAATTATTAAAAACATGGTAATACCAAAAAACATCTTCAATTACGGACAGAGCGGATGTAAGTTAACTACTCCACCCAAGTCTTGCATCCGATTGCACTTTGAGAATAACAACCACCCCATACTCGACTCCGGAACCACAGATTACAAACTCTTTAATAAAGAAAGCCTTTCCATTTTCAATGATCACCCAACACTAAAATATAACATCAACTCCTCCCTGTTGTCATTAATGTAATCAATTCCAGATTGTCAATGTTTTTGTTTGATATTCAATATTATTTTAAAGTGTTTATACATATATAAAAGCCTTTCTCTATAATGGTTTCTCTTAACAATGTTATTTATTAAACATGACGCACGTTTTATCGTACATTCCATTATATTGTTACCGTTAAATCTTTTCTTTCTAAGTTTCCGATTGAATACAAAAACTCGCTCAGTACTAATGTTGTTTTTTGTAGTTAAAATATTATGAACTAACATTTTTTGATATTTTAACGCTGAGATGGAATTTAAGAAAATTTCGAAACGTCCGTATTAACGATGTTGTTTTGGTATTATCGTGTTTTTATTATTTATTATAATACTTCGTTTTCCACCTGGTGGATCAGTTGTAATACACGTGTATATATATTTTTTTTCATAAAAAAATAATATTCACTGACTTTAAAATATTTTCTAAAACGATATCTAACGCGACATAGGTCATCTCAGAATATAAATTTGGCTGGTCTCTTGTGTAGAGTTTGGTTTTCGATATCTCTGGAAGGTCTGCTAAACTTCCTGTGTGCACGAACATTAAGAAATCAATATGGTGACAGAACTAACAATAAAAATTCACGTAAATTTATTTATTTGTTTGTAACTAAGCACAAAAGTACACAATGGGCTATCTATGCTGTGCCCACCACGGTATCGAAACCCAAATTTTAGCGTTATGAGTCCGCATAGTAACTGGTGAGCCACTTGGGGCCTACATGTAAGCTTTTTTGCCGTTTTTCTGTATAACCTTTAACTGGTATAGAATAGGTTTTAAACATATGACTGGCCACTTTTCAATATCTGCTATCGTACGTGCTTATTTTTTGTTTATCTGTAGCATGTTTTTATCGTCTATCACAACTGATGTATTTTGTCAAACGCTAAGATAAATAACTTCTTAATAACTATTTTTCATATATGATAATATAATAAAGAGAGAAAAAGTTTTGTTAAAGTTTTGTTATTCTTGAGCCTTCTCATGGAGGACTTGTATTTAATTCTAGAAGTTCCAATATTCGCATTTTGTGTGATTATCTTGATGTAAAGAGAACCAAATACCATTGATCACAATAAAAGGTTATTAGAACGATCTTGTCGTTCTATATTAAATCCTTATTTTTCTATTAAGCAGATATATATATATATAATGACAGCCAACAAGCCAGAATTTATTGCATTACATATCGAAGAAAAACCAGTTTTACTCTAATAACTCCTTAATATTTTATGTGTTGTTTTTTATTCACATTGACTGAATAAAATCTAAGGTATTTTCATTTTCTAAAAGTATAATAATGCTTCAAATGCGTAGCTTTTCCAAGTTCGTATGTTAGCACTAAATCAAAATGCAGTTTTTATTTGTAAAAACAAAAACACGTGAGAATTTGTTTGTTTTGAATTGTACACAAAGCTACACGAGGGCTATCTATGCTAGCCATCCCTAATTTAGCAGTGAAAGACTAGAGGGAAAGCAGCTAGTCATCATCATCCACCGCCAACTCTTGGGCTACTCTTTTACCAACGAATAGTGGGATTGACCGTCACATTATATTGCCCCCACGGCTGCAAGGGCAAGCATGTTTGGTGTCACGGGGATTTGAACCCGCGACCCGCAAATTGCGAGTCGAGCGCCCTAACCACCTGGCCCTTTTTAAATAAAAAAAACTAAAATACCATGTGGAGTCTTAGGAGTTGTAAATTTATAATGTTTCACTTCCAATAGTGGTATTAAAAACTTGTTCGATAATCTCATAATTTTCAACGCAACGGTGAGATTCGCTTATCATAGATCTGAGGTTGTATGAACTTTATACTGGATATTTTATTTTTATTCATTGGTTTATTCTTTCTTATGACGTAAAACACCTAATAAAACATTTTATATTGTTGTATTTATAAACCTTATTAATGCAGCTTTGTGATAAAATTCAAATTTTCTGATATTCTTGGAATATGCATATAGTTAACATTTTATATGACAACAAGGTTAGTAATGTATGAGGTAGAAGTACATGAGCACTGTACGATCGTGAGATTATTCAAACTCTTATCTATATCCTCTAGGGTACAATTCAGAACAGCATAATAACTATTATTCTGGCAGTAACACAATACCTATATGAAAATCACATTAGTGGTAAAGAAGCGAAAAACAAAAGATGGTCGATACTAATATACACTACAAGATAATTCGATGTCCCAAGATATACTTTGCATCACTATATTTTAAGATGCTAAATGTTTGTGCTCTTATTAATCCAAGTTAGGTTATTTATTATGTTTCTTCAACACGTTTTGTACACTAAAGCCTAAGATACACAGCTTGTCGATGTGGCACAGATAGCAGCGCAGCGAGTGGCACTGCGTGACACTATGGAGCTAGTAGACTCAAACATGCATTGCTTACAGCAGCGACTGAGTCCTAACAAAATAATGGCCGTACCATTTGTGATCATATTGTCTTAGGTTCCAGGAAAAAGGATACAGAGGATGGATACTTTGTATAGAAGGGTCAACTTCTGGCTCTTACTTTCGAACAGAAAAGACAGTGTACATTTTGAGTCCAAAGAACGACATGGCCATATCAGTACGAACAAACTGGACACAAATAATGGATTGGCATTTAACTGAGTATAAAGCAGCATACTTTCTAAAAGAGAATCTCCTTTTTAAATCTTGCTTTGGGACATCCCAATGTAGCCATGAAGCACATGATCCAACAAATCTGATATGATGTAGGATGCAAATTCCAAGACCCGCTTCTGATTTGTCAGAGCCAGAGTCGTCACAACAGCAAACTATGACTCCTCAAATATATTCTGCTGCTAAAATATTTTTTCATCACTGTGTTTTTTTGCTCTCATAAAAATAAAAGGCAACGATGTGCGCGGCAAAATATCCGTGTTCTAAGCAGGATTTTGTTTTTCAAGTCAATGTTCGTGATGATTTATTAAAACATATAACTTTTTAAACATCGAATATTTATTCACTCAAGAATAACAAGTAAATACAATCAACATAGCCCATAATATTTATACAACGTCTACATTAACTTACTAATAATTCAGAAACACTGGACTTAGTCTTACGTTTTCTTCATTCTCCAGTTACAAAATTTTAATGTACTTAAAATGATGGTGGTTGATATGGCAAGTGTAATATCAACCAGAAGAGTTTCTCTGCTTGGCAGAGGTTAGTACTAATCAGAAGAACTTTATTACTTACCAGGTGGTGCTTGGCATTTGATAATACAACTTAGAAGTGTTCCACTGCTTGGCTACATTGCCTAGCAAGAGTCAATACCTATCAGAAGGACTTAGTTGCTTGGCATGGGATAATATCAATTAGAAGGGCTTCACTGCTTGATAGTGGGGTGGGGAAGAAAGGTTTCATTGCTTTGAAAATTAAGGACATAACTTGTTTGTTGTTCTATCATAAAAGTATGCATCACTGGAATCACTCAGCATAACCAAAAATATTGTAAGAGGAACGGACACCTGTACGCCATTATTTCTTAATCATGTGCTAAATACAAACTGTAATTGATTTTTATGGAATTACATTCTCTCACATATTAACATCTAGCTGATTATATTGTTTTTGAACAAAATAGCTAAAGATCTGACTCGATTAAAGGATTTATAGCATATGAAACTTAAATTTCCTAAAGTGTAATTGGATGCAAATTAAATGCAATTTTTTCAGAAACAAGCTAAACAGAATCTCCTACTTATTCCAATCAGTGTAATATTTCAGCGGTATATCTAGAATCTTACAACGCTAAAAATCTGATTTTCATATCTGATAGCTTATTGTGTAGCTTTACGCTTAACAACAAACAAACATCATAACATTAATAACCCTTCACTTACAGAGATTGTTTTCCCTTATATAGACGGACGAATATACTTCAAACTATTTGTAACTATGAGGTAATATAAAACGTAGTACCCTATCTGGTCACTTCCTTAACATGCTACACATAAATTTGTAAAACGCTCAGTTTAATTTTATATGGAAATAGACTGATCATGTGATGTGTAAGGTGGCTGATTGGCCTTTGTAAGTGGATAAATAGATTTGTATTATGATTAATCTGTAAGACAGTGAATAAGATCAAGGATCTTTCTGAATTTCAAAGAGATATGATAGTAGACGACTATATAGATGTTCTAAGTACCATTAGTACATGCAGTTTTTTAGAAAGTTGCTGGTTTCTACATGAATATCCTTCTAGTGCTATTTTTATAGTATTTTTGAAATAATTGGCTGACTGAAAGCACGGTATGGCGTCTTTTCTTAACCTTTAAAGGCTGTCCATCTGTTTTTCTCTTGTCCAATCATCATTAGTTGGTGGCTGTAGTTTTTATGAGTAGCTGGTGTATACTATTTTGTTTCTCACCGATGAAAAATTTAGATGATATATATCTTCACAAAAGATGTGAAACGGTCTTTGATAATAATGTTTTTAGTGTTTTGGACAAACAAAACCTAGAGTGTGATGAGCCACGTTTTACCTTTTCTCTGCCAAAATAGGGTAAAACATATGGAGAAAATCACATGAAACATTTTATTTTCTTTGAGTTTTCTTGACAGTTGCTGAAGGCATTGTAATGCCACATGAGGCATTTAATTTTGCTTGAGTTTTCTGGAAATTTTCTGGAGATAGTGTAATGATGTGTAGAAAGTCGTAGCAAGAGTTTTATTCCTTTAAAAGTAGCATCCACCTAAAAGATGTTGCCTAGTCCATATTGCTGTAAATTTACCGTTATAGGCAAAATTCGTTCAAGACGATAAATCGCCAATCCACCTTACTCGTATTACCTGAAACAGTTAAGAAGTAACAATACTTCACTCATCTTTCTTACTTACCCCAGTCAACGAACCACAGTTCGATTGAGTATTTGCCGAATGAACATAACAAATGTCGCATTTTCTACCCTTATCATCTGCAAATAGATGTAAACGCCACGTGAATCTAAAATCGAGCAAGACAATTTTCATATCTTAGATGACCTAGAATTATACTATTATCATAATGTGTGTTTTTCCAACCCGAACTTAAGTAATGGTTTAATAGTTTGGTCAGTCAAACCCAGATCATTTTTAATATGTCACATAATAGATTCTATCCAGTAATGTATTTCACATGATTTTTATTTTATTTTTTACTTTATATGCTTAAAAACTAAAATCAGATTTGGAATTTGCTTGGCAATAAAACGGGATATTTATATCAGTAGATTTGATACTTTATAGTGATAACTACCTCATTAGTTATATACATACACATGAGATAGAAAACAATTGCTAGTAAAGTCAGATAAAATAATATGGTGTAATTTTATGTATATACTTTCACAATGAAACAACGAAATGATAAGATCAAAGTACTTGACAATTATCATTAACTTCAGCTGCTTATAATAGACGTGCATTTTGCCCGATGATATGAGTTAAATGCTTTTTGAATTAAAGATCCCATTTAAAGATATATAATAGTGTCTTAAATAACATAAATCTTCCATTTTATTAACGATGCAATATTAAATTGAAATACGTAACTATTTGTTTTCAGTAAAAAGCAAAAAAGTGGATCTTGGTAAATTTCATTCAGTATCATGTTCATTTATCTGGTATTCTGTTGATAAATATGAAAAACAATTTGAACAACTGAACGTTGAATTACTTAAACTTCAAATAATATTCAGCTTTTAACCTCATCTCTCACACTACTTATTAGAACTCATCATGAATAAAAATCCAAACTGTAATTTATAACAAATAGAAAATTTACTTACATATTTAGAAAATAAAATTAAATCTTATTAAGAAAAATTTGGTGTCGCTAATTACTTACACTTCCAAAGTTGTTCTGTTTTTATCTTTTTTATCACCTAAATCAGTTTTATTATGGATAAATTTATTTTTTTAACATTACCACCTGTTACTAGTCTTTACACTTTAGTTCATTGTTGGGCGACAATGATGTTATTACATCGATTGTGTTTCTGAAATGTTCTAAAGAAGTTTCCATATATAAACATGAAAGCTTTAGTAAACGAAGAACATATAATACGAAGTTAATCTCAAAATGTAAGAAGTTGATTAAAAACAGGTATTTCCTCTCGCTGAAAAGAGCTAAAGGACTATACATATTCCTAAGTTTCAATAAAAAAATTATGTTTTTTTGCTGTAAATTTGTAAATGTTTTTTGTAAATAAAAACTAAATAACTAATACTATACAGGTTGAAAAGGAAACATAAACACCTTTTCTAAGTAACTTAACATGGCTTCAGCCACTATAGACACTCAACATAATATTGTATCGTTTGTGCAATGAAATAATAAAATATTGAAATATGTCAACAATAGTATTCAACCATTGCTCAATAAGATATGATATGTCATTCAGATATGTCGGACCAGAAGAGCAAAGTAGAACGTTCATGAGACAAACATCTAGTGAAGAGGAGCTCGGAAAACCAATCTGTAAAATATTTTAATCGTCAACTTGAATATCTCCATCAGTCATATTCTTGTAGTGACTAGTTAATATCGTGTCTTTCAGAGAGTATTCGACAAACATCTTACCAACAAAATGCAGCTTACAACAATAATGTAATTGTACACCATCTCGCATTTAAAATCAAACATTTAAAATGCTGTTGGCTCCTTTCTGGATGGATAAGACTATAATATAAAATAAATCTAGAAGCAAGATTGTATATAAATTTTCATGATTTGCATATTCGATGTGTAGACTTTTTCAATTATAGGAATGGTTTCAGGTGTAATTTTTTTCGGAGCCTTGTATTTTCAATATGTATACTGTCAATTTGCAACTCTCAGTCTACTACTGTTAATCCACTACTTCAGTCTAGTACTATCGATCTATTATTGAAAATCCAATACTATCTATCTAATAATGTCAATACATTAATGCCAGTCCACTACTGTCAGTCTACTACTATCAATCTACTACTTCGGTCTCCTGATGTTAATAAACTATTATTATTTTGTTTACGTCTTATTAGTGTAGTCAGCAATGTGAAGAACCTCAAATCGTCAGCATGTCGACACCTAATAATCAAATTATAGATTTCATTTAAAAAATGACAACTTGGATGCTCGTGCATTCAAAATGATTCATACTCAGATGATTCGACCCATATGTGTATGGAAAGAATTAATAATGGACAATCATGGTTGTAATCCTATTTAGACTTATGATTAAAATTAGTCAAGTGTGTAACATCTCTATGTATAAGTTGTTGCTTTTTAGATAAAATAATATTATTCTACACATTCTTATAGAATTTGCGCGTATAAGATTTTGTGTCGTAAGTTATGTGCATTGTCTGTTGTAATGCGGAACAATTTTTCATGTTTATTGAATTTGAAACCATAAAATAAATTAGATTTTATCCCCAGTGGCTCAATGATAAGTATGTGGGTTTATAATGCTAAAAACCAGGTTTCGATACCCGTGGTGAGCACAACACTGCGCAGATAGCCCACTGTGTAGAAAGGTTTAATTCAAATATTAACCATAAACTAAACAATGTTTCTGTAATTTTAAACAGATGTTCCACACATCCAACTTCTGTTTATGCACATTATAAAGCATGGGTTTATACAGCTTTCCAGCTAGACTTATAATCCAATTCTCCTTCTTATTTTGGCTTACGGTAGTTTTATGTTTATGAGTTCTCTGGAACCGAACCAACATGACTGGAATGAGCTGATGTTGCTCGAAACTATAGTTTTCAGATTTAATGGCATGGGTCTGCTACTTAATGTGACCAATTTGTTTTTATTATAAATTCCATACGTATTTTAACATAGTATTATCAGACAAAAAATTCCTTATAGGAATAAGAAACGACAAAAAAAACTCGAAAGTACTTACTGTATATTACATGCAATTAACGCTTATTCATAACACTTTGTAACATGGTTGCATAATTAGTTCTTTGGCTTTATGGTATCAATTACAAATAACACATTACTTCAACAGATTCTATGTTTGTTGGGATCTGACGACTAAAGACAGATGTTTCTATTTTCTTCCACTCTTGTATCTTCTTGATATTACACATTAATTCGTATTTTAGATAATCAACTAATATATATATATGTTTACACAACGGACTTGAGAAAAGCTGAAACCGAAATTCTACTTCTCCAAGATTGGTTGTTGGTTATGTTCAAAAAATTATTCAGATACTTGGATTATCTGAATATAAAACATTAAGTTGCTGAAACCAGAAAACTCTTGTTTCACTGAAATCATCAAATGTTTCACCTAAGAACAATAAATAGCATATTTCGAAAGAACTCTTAATAGCATGCTAATTCATGACTATGTACAAAGGGCGTGTTTGACTAAAATAGTGCTTGAAAAATAAGAAACATTTATACAAGTCACAGTATATGTAAACTAACTACATAGAAATTTCCTGTATAAACAATATAAATATTATTTAGTTACTAGTTTTACTTCATAGCTATTAATGCATTCAGAAGAAAATAGTTTTAAATTGGAAAATGGGAAAATATTTGAGACAAACTGGGTAACCTGATTTTAATTCTATACTTTAGCCTTGTCGCATTTACCTAATCTAAAAGCCAATTATTTCCTATGTTTACGTTTCAGCGGCTGCTTTCATCTGAAGAGTTAACGGCTTCCGCTTGTGCTGGTAGACCGGATGTAAGGAAAGGAACAGTTCCTTATATGTTTTCTATGATAATGAAATTGAATTTTACCGAATATACTAGCGACAAACATTTAATGGATTTAGAAAAGTAAACATAAATTTCTCCCTTTCTGCTTTGCCTCAGTATTTACTAATGGTATTTACTTTAGCTGAAGTGTATCAGAACCTTTGCAAGGCAAACCTTCAAGCCATAATGACAAGATCAAACTAACAGTCTTTATTTCACCGTTGTACTGTATCTTACATTATATTAGAATAGCCCACCACTTGTCAGTATGGAAAGTAAAATCAAAACACATAATTACAGTGTTAAAAGTTTGTCAATAACATATTTCGACATTAATTAGCAAAATAAACACATGGTGTATTCTCGTGGAAATTATTTTTTCACGATAACATAAAAAAGTCATTTTAGTGCAATTTTGATGTATAATAATAACCTAGAAGGTTTTAAAGTTCTTTTTTTTTCATGATATATTATAATTCTAAAATGAGAAAGTTTAGGTCTGCAGTAATGTTTCAACCCTACATGTCTAGCTTATTTTAAACTAACGAAAGATTTAAATATATGTATAAATATCATACGAGTAATTTTCAAGTTTTTGGAATATTGTACTCTTATCCTACATTTTTAATGTAATTATTCTGGTTATGGTAATTAAAATCACAAGTTCACAAAAAATATTCACAGGGTTATTATAAAGTTAGATGTCATACGTTAACGTCAATACATCAAAATATAATTACCAGAGAACTATAATATGTGGTAGATGAAAAAATGAGTCCATAGAAAAGGGGTTTTTGTGCAAAAAAATGCTTCTCATTACGAAATAAATGCGAATTGCAGTATGAGAAAGTTACAATTTTTATACAACTAAACTCTTTTGTTTATCGTTCACTGATTTATGAGAAAGTTACAATTTGATTAGATTTACGAATACATCCCTTTGTTTAACAACCACTACATCATGAGAAAGTTACAATTTTATTAGATTTACGACTACATCCGTTTGCGTAAAGACTATTGCATAATATACGGTATACACTTACATGATATATACAGTTACAGTTTATATTAGATTTACGACTACATCTCTTTGTGTAAAGACTATTGCATGATATACAGTATACACTTACATGATATACATATTTACAGTTTGATTAGATTTACCATCAAGCTAGTTATTACGCCTCATTTCTTTA
Source organism: Limulus polyphemus (assembly GCF_000517525.1). Taxonomy (NCBI): domain Eukaryota; kingdom Metazoa; phylum Arthropoda; class Merostomata; order Xiphosura; family Limulidae; genus Limulus; species Limulus polyphemus. Next base: position 44,967 of record NW_013667619.1, read on the forward strand.
AGGACTTTACAAAAACTGATATGCGGCCGGTAACAGTTGGAATATGATATCCTATTCTACAAAGAAGAGAAGTTAGAAGATAAGCCTTCAGATGGCACTCAAAATGTGAAGACATTAATACAACGTGCGTTTCGGAATCGGTTATCAGCAGACATCTTCCACACCCAAGATCTTTAGATTGCACCCATTCTTTTTTTTTTTGTATTGTTTTTAATATTTTAGGGACCACTTAAAATCATCGGTGTATCGAGACAATCCCATTACCTCTAGAGACCAGAAGAGTATCATATGATGCCACAAAATGTTTATGTCCCTGTTGGACAGTATCGTTCATCGGTGTATCACGTTCAAGAATACAAGCAATAGAGAACATGAATAGCCGTCACACTGAATATTGTTGGCATATTGTCGTTACAATTTCATCACTAGCTCCCCAGCTGAAAACTAGTTTTGCCACTTTTCCCATCATTTTATTAGATCAATTGTCAAATGTGATATAATCGGCCAAATTTGTGAGCTAACATTCTAATTGATATGCAGTCGTGGCCAAAACGTTTGCATACTGTTCTATATTGATGTTATTGTCTACGTCCATGGAGTAACTATTAAATAAATGTCCACGTAGCAACAGAGGAGGTAGTTATGCTAGACAAATATGTGCAAATTGTTATTTTGGTTTGTATAAGTTGTGTTGAGCATTTGTTCGTCAAAACACACATATACACACACCTGTTTTGTAAAAAGGGTGAGCTTTTGGTATAATATTTTTTTGAAGCAGCTCAACGCTTTATTCAGACAATTTACTGTACTTGATGTACAGTGCTAGAAGCTATAGAACGTCAAATTGTTCGACTGTCCAGAAATGGTATGAAGCAAACGGGCATTGCCAGAACAGTATGGTACACCCAGTATACAGTATACAGAATCCTGAAATGTCATCGGACTACAGGAAACGTTGTTCCAGAAAAGTCTACTGCTAGACGCGGAAAAACTACTACCCGAAATGACCATGTTTTTGATCAAGTTAACAAGTCAAGGTCGAAAGAAGTCTTGCAACATCTTATGACAGAGATGGCATGAACACATTAATTTCAGGGTATCCAGAAGAACAGTGGATAAGAGACTGACAAAGAAATGTTATTTTACAAGGACTATCTTGAAACCAATATTAACCAGAATTCATCGCCGTCACCATGTTATTTGAGCAAGACAGCATGTCAACTTACAGTTAGGACACTGGCGGCCTGTCATCTTTTCAGATGAGTCCTGTTTTGTTGTTATAGGTGAAATTCTGAATTACACATCTTTCTATAAGTGTCTGATATAAACTGTTTGCTGTTCTAATAAATCGTTTTTGTTGTCCATAGACGGTCTCGTTATGCAAGCTACATATGTAAACGTTTAACAAGCATTTCTCAGTTTGACAACGCTAAATGTATTTGTATTCCATCTTCATAATAATTATCTTATTTATTACAAAATATGCAAACATTTTGGCCAAATCTTTAGAAAAACTACAATCTTTTCACGGAATATGCTCTCTTTCAACCGTGGGGGCGTTATAATGTAACAGTTAACCCCACTATTCATCAGTAAAAAGTAGTCCAAGAATTGGTAGTGTGTGATGTTTACTAGCGGGCGTTCCTCTAGTCTATCACTTCACAATTAGGGTCCTGCTAGCACAGATAACCCTCGAGTGACGTCTTGAAGGAACTATTTGGATTTTATTGTAAGATATAAATGTTACGGGTTGAGAAAGAGCCAGTAAGGTGGACTTGTCACTTCTTGATAGGACTACTCGAATTTTCTGGTTATGAGTTTTAGATTTTCTTGACTGAGGATGAGACAGTACGTACGATGTAACTGTGACTTCTTAAGTGGACTCATTGGATTTTCTGGTTGTGAGTTTTCATAGGTATGGACTAAGAAGAGACAGCTGGGAAAAAGTGTAATTTATTGAAAGGAATACTTGTATTTGATAATTGTGAGTTTTGGACGTTCTGGATTGAAGATACGCTAGCAGGGCGAAATTGTGACTTCTTGAAGGGACTACTTTTATTTTATAATTGTTAGTGGTTTGGATGTTATGGAATGAATAAGTCTTTATTAGACTAGAATATTATCTGTAAGTTTCATATGGAATAACTTGGATCAGCCGAATTATTGTAGTGCAGGATTATAGCAGACATAAACAATTCGATTAGCAACAACTTATAATGACGGAAAAAAATGCATGACATAAAGAGTTTAGCAAAACGTCTACCAGATCTTTATAATGACAGAAGAAAGACGTGACTGAAAGAGACTAGCAAAACGTTTAATATCTGTTTATAAAGACAGAAGAAAGACATGACTGAAAGAGACTGCCAGAACGTCTTGCACATCTTTATAATGGCATAAGAAAGAATTGGCTGAAAGATACTAGCAGAACGTCTAATATCTGTTTATAAAGACATGACTGAAAGTGACTGCCCGAACGACTAGCAGATCTTTATAATGGCAGAAGAGAGACATGACTGAAAGATACTAGCAGAACGTCTAATATCTGTTTATAATGACATGACTGAAAGTGACTGCCAGAACGACTAGCAGATCTTTATAATGACAGAAGAGAGACATGACTGAAAGAGATTAGCAGAACGTCTAATAGCACGTTTAAGTTCGCGAGTAGATCTCTATCGTGTTTTTTACGTGCGTGAAAAGTAAAATGTTTCTTTTAAATGTAAACTGGAAGATCAGTGCTTGGATGATAAAAGCCAAAACGATTTAGTGTACTTTACAATATTTCCCGTTGTTCACGATGTTATGTGATGTACACCCTATGGTGAATACGAGAAGTGGAAAAAGTTTTCCATGTTGTGAACAGACATAGCAGTGTAAATAGAACGCTTACAAATATATATATATATATATATATATATATACATAAACACGCTAAGTCATTTGAGCTGTTAGAAGGGTAACAGTTGACGGAAATATTTGATAAGACTGACCACTGCTGCAACAATAAGATGAAAAAAGTTTGAGTTGAACAAGTATTCAGCGTGACATAACCTCTCAGTTCTTAAATTGACCACATGACTAACAAAATTGATTAAACATTGTCCATAATTAACCGTGAAACCATCTTGAATTTGGAAAGGAAGGAATATTGTAATACTGACAAGAAATGTCCAAATGTCTAGCAATTGGCGGGAGTCTTGCAGAAGATTATGGAAAATACGAGTTAACAAACAATAATCAAACCAAGCAGTAAATTACAAGAAACACCGGAAGCAGAAGAAAAGCAAGTTTGAGGTAAATAAAATTAACTATTAGAGTTATAGGAAAATCAAAATTTGGATGAAATTGCTAATAGTGAAATATAAATGACTATAAATAAATATGAGTCAAGGAGTAAAGAATAAGGTAAACCCCATATAAAATTACAAATCTGGAAAAGCTAATAGGAAAACGCGTCTAATCTTCATGAAAATCTTCGTAGAAAAATATATATTCTTTAAAAATATTTAATCTTTGAAATA
>NW_013667619.1:49371-58239 GCF_000517525.1 Limulus polyphemus
AATTGGAAAAGTCGGTGTAAGTAGAGAGAACAATGGGGAATCGTACTCGTTAATCTCAGAATTTGGGAAAACACCAAGCTAACTCACTTACCAGAACTATGTAGTTTTTCATAAGTATATTTTACTGCAGTTGCTCCACTACACTTTAAAGAAATCAATCTGCTTATGTTTTCATTCTTTATCGCTGTCTCTGAATTTGTAGATGTATTAAACAATTCAATAAGTTTTGTTTTCACTTAAATACTTCAGGATGATTTTGGTGTTTATTACTTCAACTACTAAAATCTGTCATTTAAATACTCTGTGATATATAAAATTAAAACCAAAATAACATTAATGTAACAAATCATCAATTATACGTTATGATCAGCTGTGTAATCTAGCAAAATTTGAAAATGTTCTAGTTATAATAATATCTGTGCTATATTCTACGGGCTTTTGAGAGGTGTTATTTGCCTCTGACTTTATGAAATATTGACTTATTAATAGTTCAAGATTAGGAATGAGGATGTCAGAGTACGTCCGAATCTCTAATGTTGCCAGTACAACAGGAAATGTCTATGAGTTTGCATTTTCAGAATCTAAAGCTAACTAAGTAATGGACGAGTTTATAAACAACGAAACCGAGTACAGGAAGAGAAAGGTTGTAATAACTGTTCTACATGGAAGCTTCGTTTTAATGGCCGTTGTAAACTACAGTCTTGGAAGTAAGGTTATTAATCCATTCGCTGGCAAAAACTTGAGTTAAAAAAATGTTCAATTTCTTTTTAATTTGGATGTTCTTCTTCGATCTCATATATTAATCATATAAAAAACACATTCCTTTCTTTAATGAAATTATATATGTATATAAACATTGATACCCAAGCTATTGCTGTATTAAAATGAAAAATTGGTAGTTCACTGATGTAATAAACGCTCCAAATGACAGTCTAATGAAACTCCTGATCTTTGTAATTTCGGTCTCACAGCTAACCTTATAGCACATACCTCATTAAACTCATTCAAGCTGATCATAGTGAATGCATACTTAAGCCGTTTCTTTGTTAGTTCTAATCAAGGTCTTACCTACTTTTTCTGAAATTCGTGTGATTAATATTAACCTTGAAAGATTCTAAACACAGTTAATCTCATTAAAAAAATTCCCTACTGCATTTCATATCATCTTTCATCAACAAGCACTTCTTCAGGGATTTGACAAACATCAATGACAAGATATTCCTTGCACAAGGCCTTCCTTCTTGAAAGGAGAAATTTAATTACGTTAGCCGCTCAGTCACTCCTGACAGAAGCTCATAACTTCGTATTACATCATACAACAAAAAGAACTCTCAACCACTTATATAACTATCAGATTAAAAAAAGTAGAGTTGAAAATATTAATAAAATTCCTATTATTTCTCTCATCCTTATCTTTTCTTCGTGCCACTATAAAAATCTAAACTTTCAGGTTGTTTTAATGTGAACATAAAACGTGACCAACTTAACAATTCCCTACAGTGTTTGTTTCAAAGAAATGTAGCAAATGTTTAGTCTATATTTTATTTCATTACTCAATGAAGGGATTTTATTAACCTGAGATCTTTGAATTTATTGAAGTGGACATTAAAAATATTTTCAGTTATTATGAATTTTGTACAGTCACATGATATATATATATATATCACTCAGAATACTTAAAAGTTAATTAGATTAAATCTTGTATGTTTTTCCATCCCAACAAGAATGCCAATGAAATTATTAAGTTCATATTTTGAAATGATAGGTAGGTATTCATGACCATAACGTATGTCATTTTAGTAAACAGGTTATTAGAAACAGTCTTTCCTAAGTCACCTATTCGTGTTGTACAAGAAATATTCTTGATCGTGAAATTAGAAGCTCTACATTACGTGGTAATGTTAGAATTTTAAGATAAACGTCAAAGGATATTTAAGATATTGAGACAAGTGACCCCAAACGTTACGCAGATTCAAGTAAAATTATAAGTTTACGCTTATTTTTAAATACTTGTTCAAATTGTTAAAAGAATTATGATCGAAAGAGGCCCGTTTCTTTAAGCATCTTCCAATAGGAATATTTAACAAGAACAAACTAGAATGTTACAAAGTTAATGAACCACTTATTGTAAAATAAGACTTTAAAGGCATTTTATCATTAGAACAGTAACATTAGAAGATTAACATATAAAAGGAAAAGGAAGCATATTCATCCAGGTCCAAAATGTTACTGTTCTAATGATAAAATGCCTTTAAAGTCTTATTTTACAATAAGTGGTTCATTAACTTTGTAACATTCTAGGGAAACTGGAAATCTTTTTCAAGCTGAATCTAACGACCTGCACAATAGGAGACTAGCACGGTAAGTAACCACAGAAGACTATACATATATCTGTCCATACATTCGCTTCTTGTGTAAAATAAAAACAAAAGCGTAAGACAAGCAGAGAAAGAAACCAGAGTAGATCAATAACATATCTTCAGACGCGGCCTTTTGGATGTAATGTTCCGTTATCGCCCCGTAAAGTGACACTAAAAACGGTCCATCATAAGCAGCATTCTAGTATCTTTTCAACGGACCTGAAAAATCAAAATCAAAAACTTTATCCAGGGCATTCATAAGAAACTACAATCGATGAAGGAGCGCGTTGGTTAAAACACAGAAGGAAATATCTAATAACAGACGGAGAGACGGCCAGCCATTATCAACATACAGTTAGGAGCATGAGTGAAAACTACATATTGAAGAGAGAGGGAGACAAACAGTTTTACAGTAGATGAGCTAAGTTCATTGAAAGTAAATCTATGAGCTGACAATGTACGTCACGACCAATCTTTCAATCATAAGATTACTGCAAAATAATGAAAAACAAAAAGTTATTTTATAAATTTAACTATATCAAGGAAAGAAAAAAGAGGCTTGTAAAAGTATATAATAAAACAAAGAGGAAAACATATTTCAAAGTGATAAACGCTTAAGACTTTATTTGTGAATCTAAAGCAGGATTCGCCTTCAGTGGTTCCGTGGTATATTATAACATAACGCAACTCCGTGAGTGACAGGTGTTCTACATGTTTCAACCATTCCTCTGTTTTGAAACACAACTTGAAATTTGACGTGTATAATTGTTCATTGTAAAATATGAAAATGAAATGTACATCTTGGTGCTCATGATGCAAAGAGGAGAATTATGGAGGCTTTAAACTTATGACTTGCAGCATAGCAAACTTTTCAATGCTTATATGAAGTGAGAGCTGTTGATGAAGTCATGTTATATGTAGTTATATAAAGTTTTATTATTATCATATTTAAGTTTAGAAAGGTAATGTTTCGATTTTCTACAAATTCAAGGTTCTTGCTGTTTATTTTAAACATTCTTCGAGAAAGAAGTTGTTGTGTGTGCTATATATAGCTACTGAAAAAGCTCTAAGACGAAATATTGAGCATTAAATATGTTTTTATCTGGAAAACGAAGCTATTTGTGTATTCCCTATATTCAATATGTTGCAACTCACTCGCTAAATTGAGCCCTAGATTTCTTATCTGTATAGCAGGTGCCAGTCTAGACTGCCTTCATTATTATATTAGGTAATTGTGTTGGTGGCCAGAATCACTTCGGTGTGAGGCTACATTTTTAGAACTGAATTTTAGGATGTATACTTCTGATTGGCTAAGCTGAGGAAAGCAATTCGACTTTTAAGAGTGACTTAAGATTTACAAAGAGATTGTTCCGCCTTGAGAAAAAACAGTCCTGCTTGTAGAATCTCGTGTAGATTTTCTTTGATCCAGATTACCGCCTACCACATGGGATATATATTTTGTCTTATACTTTCATTTCATTTAATATATATCTAATTTCAATACAGTTTTACTCTGCCTTCAATTATTTATTCTATTTTAATAGCCCCCAGTGGCACAGCGGTATGTCTGCGGACTTCCAACGCTAGAATCGGGGTTTCGATACCCGTGGTGGGCAGAGCACAGATAGCCCATTCTGTAGCTTGGTGCTTAATTACAAAACAACATCTATTTTAATAAAGTTAAAATTTCATTCAATTTTATTTTTCAGTCAGTTTCATTTCATGTAAATATAGTTTCCATTTATTATGTTCTCCTGTCTTGTTCTCTTCTGTTGATTTTTTATTTACCCTTTCTTGTCCTTTAATATAGTGTTTTTCTTACACTTTACACCAGTGTCTCGTGTCTTTCATTCCTGTCACACCTTAATCCTTTCACCAGCTAAGTCCTAGAATCTATAATTATTTCATGATCAAGCACTGGTGCCATTTTCACATCGATTCTCGGAACACCATAGTCGTAAGTGGAAATAATGAGAAATAAGGGTAAACTCGATCAAGTGTGTAAAAATATAAAGAAAAAATCAATACACAGTTAAATACTAGAACATAAATTGTAATAAAAACACGCAGAAGTCACAAGAAAATCATGTCTCTTAGAACACTTTATAAAATTATTATCACCCACGTAAAACAATTTTGATTCTCATACAGAAAGAAGTACAAGGTGACGTGACAAATCTGAATCAATGAATAAGTTTGGTTTTGTTTGTTTTGAATTTCGCGCAAAGCGACACGAGGGCTATCTGTGATAGCTGCTTCTAATTTTGATGTGATAGACTAAAGAAAAGGCAGCTAGTCAATACTATCTACCGCCAACTCGTAAGCTACTCTAATCGAATAATGGAATTTGACCATCATTTTTATAAGGCTCCCACGATTTCCAAGTACGGATCACGATTTTATTTCGGTAGTAACAAGGAACACACACAGATTCACAATCTGGCATGTTAATTATTAGCCCGCACTATTGAGTGATACAAATATATACAGGTAAATCAAATATTCAAACTAATTATTATTGAATTTAATGTCATGAACAGCTTTAAAATGAAAGAATTTTTAAGCTATCAAAACTGACATTTCAGCTCATAGAGAGGGCAATCTTCAGGCTTTGTATGGTTAACAACAATTACATATTCAAAGTGTAACAGTTTGGTTTGTTTTGAATTTCGCACAAAACTACTCGAGGGTTATCTGCGCTATCTGTCTCTAATTTTGCAATGATAGACTAGAAAGAAAGCAGCTAGTCAACACCATCCATCGCCAGCTCTTGGGCTACTCCTTTACCAACGAATAGTGAGATTAATTGTCACATTATAATGCTCCCAAGGCTAAAAGGGCGAGCATGTTTGGTGACGGAGATTTGAACCCGCGACCCTCAGATTTAGAGACGAGAATCATAACCATCAGGCCATGCCAGGCTTCAACGAGCAAACGTTGGGAAATTATATGTTCGGAACGCTAGTTTTGTCGGTAACGCTCGACTCTCTGTTGGTTACGTTGAAATTGGCTCAGTGGTTTGTCTCAAGCGGAAGTCTCGAGTTCAAATTCCAGTTAAATGGAGTTTTTTATATATTTTTTTATTATTAACTCATCATGTTTAGGGCAATATATTACAATATTACGAAAAACAACAATAATATGATAGCTTACTTTATGAATTTCAATTATTAGCTAAGATTCGATTACAAAGATTGGGTGTTATAATAGTTATTACTCTTGACTATCATGTGAAAGTCTTGCGTTCATATCCCAGTCGAGGATAGGTTTCATTGTAGTAGCAGAGATCACTAAATACCTATAAAGATTATGTACAATTACTATTAGAAAGCACTCTTTAACAGAATAGCAAAAGAGATTTCACTGTAATAGCAAAGATAACTAAAGAAATTGTAAAGACTATGCTCAGTTAATACTGTAAAGTGTTTTTTAACAGAATAGCAGTGCAGATATTATTGTAGTAAAAGATGTCACTAAAAAACCTATACTGTTGGGAAGGGCTTTTTAACAGAATAACAGTTCAGGTTTCATTGTAGTAAGAGAGATCACTAAAGAACCTATAAAGATTACGTACAGTTACTGTTGGAAAGCGTTCTTTAACAGAACAGCAGAAGAGATTTCACTGTAGTAACAGAGATTTCTAAATAACCTATAGAAACTATGTACAATTACATTTTGGAAGTGTTCTAGAATAATTTACTAATGGATTTCTTTTGAGTAACACAAATGACCAGAAATGATGAAATCGTTCACAGTAAGTGTTCTGTAAACAGTAGACGATTTAATTATTTTGTCAGCATGTTTGTTTGTTTGTATGTTTCTTTTAGCAGAAATTCACATCGGGCTATCTGCTGTGTCTAGTGCGGATTTTTGCTTTGTAAGTCCGTAAACTTACCACTGATCCACCGGGGTACTATTCACAAAGCGAAGACCCTAAAATTAAAAAAAAGCAAATATAAGTACTCAAGTGTAAGCAATTTATTTAGTTACATCACAGAACACTCTTCTGGGTGTGGAAACAGATTTTATTTAAAAAATATATATTTAATACGAGCTATCAAAACACTTAGGAAAATTTAAGACCTTCATGTTGAAAATCGATTTAAATGTATCAGTTTAGAATACATTTATTAGTGATGATGCGATGTGCCTGACCTAATGGTAGGCGTGCCTGGCTGCAGATCAGAAGATTCTAGATTTGAGTCACGATATGCTGTTAAACACATCCGCACTTTCAGTTAATACCACTATTAAGTTAATAATAACCACATAGGCGGCTGATGATGCTACTGATTGTCCTCCCTCGGTTCAGTAGTTCTAACAGGACCTGAACATTGGTTTATCTGACTTGAATTTATATTTCTGCCTGCATTTTGTTTCTCTCAAATATATATTTTTTTTCCTTTATAATTCTGATATCTATTGAGATTTGACATTTACGTCTGGAAATATTTGTACTAGGTTTTGTCAAACAGTATGTTTTCGGAAATAATTTAAAGTCGTTTAAGCTTTATTTTCAATCGGTTAAAGTATTTTTGTTTCGCCCTTTTCGTAAGCACAAGGAATACATAAGTTTCAGCTTATGTTATCCAGTCTTTAATAAAATTGTATAAATAGCCCAGTAGACATGTGTTGTTTAAGCAATTTTTAAAATGATACACCATAAACTACTTATTTTTATATACTTGTTACGACATTTTATATATATCTTGCCAATTGCTTTTCGATATACAAGACTTGTGAATTCTATAAAATCTATTAAAGAGTTTACTCTCAAAAGCATACGTACAAAAGAAACAGTCGTCCATTAACAGTACGTGATTTGTTAACTAAATACGTGTTTGCTCTGGATTTTCTTGCATTTTCATAAGTCACAAAAAGAGGCTCATTTGACGATTTGGAATAAAAATTAGCATGAAAGTGAACATTAAAAAAATAAATCAAATGAATTGCTGTCATGTTTTGGTTACTTTCAGCCTATCAGCCCAGTTTGTTTCTGGCATGTAATGATAACGCTCAGCACAACTTAAAAGTATATTTCATGTATTAGTTATGATCAGCATAGTTTAAGTCTCTATCATGTATTGGTTGCAATCAGCACTTTTAAGCCTCTATGTATTGGCTATGCTCGACACTGTTCAAGTGTCTGTCTTGTATTGCTTACGCTCAGCAAAATTGAAAATGAATGGCATATATTGGCTTCGCACAGCAGAACTTAAAGTTTATTTTTATTTATCGGTCATCCTCAGTATTGTTTGCTTTTATAATTTATTGGTCAAGCTCAGCACAGTTTGTCTCTGGAATGTATTGTTTACACTCAACACAGTATGTTTCTGTCATGTACTGGTTACGCTCAGCGCAGTTGGTTTTTATCATGTATTGGTGACGCTCTGTCATATATTGGTTACGTTTAGCAAAGGTTGTTTCTGTCATGTTTTGGTGACGCTCAGCGCAGTTTGTTTTTATCATATATTGGTTACATTCACCAAAGCTTGTTTTTATCATATATTGGTTACATTCACCAAAGCTTGTTTTTATCATTTATTAGTTATTATCAGCACAGTTTCTTTTTTATGTATTCGTTAAGCTCAGCACAGTTTCTTTTAATCAATTAATGGTTACACTCATCACAGCTTGTTTTTATTATGTATTGGTACTATCAGCACAGTTTGTTTCTCTCATGTATTTGATACGCTCAGCATAGTTTGTGTTTATCATTTATTGGTGACGCTCTGCGAAGTTTGTTTTTATCAAGTATTGGTTACTCTCGGCACAATTTGTTATGTTACGCTTAGAACAACTTAAGGTCTCAGAGGATTATAGGTTACGCGAAGAAAAACTGGAAGCTATTTTATGTACAAATTAGTCTGACACAACCTGAAATATATCATGTATACGTTGTTACATATTAGAAGTTCGAATGGGCTGAAGCCGAGTTAACTGATAATTTAAATTTAGTAATTAAATCGGGCTTTGGATTTAGTATTTAAATATATGCCGACATATGGTCAGTTTATAATATTTGCCAGCAAAATTAATACACAGTTTTATTTTTTAACACAAATACGTATTAATATATACACAACAATACAATTTACAACAACAATTACTACAAATATTTATTACAAACAATGATTTATAAAAAAAACTTTCACAAACTTACAAGCAATATAAAGTTTTCTTTCTAGTTTGGAACCTCCTTGATATCTTATCAAGGGTTTACGATGAGCGAGTTGATTACGGATATATATTTCACTTAACGGGAAGCTTGCTAGCTTTGTCTCTCACTGATCACACGCCGATTTTTCTCCCGTTGAAGTTAGGTAATGGTTAAAATCATAAATAATATTCAACGTTAAACTGGTACACAATTAAAAACATTTTACTTAGGCCTATCTATGGCCTCCAAAAAGTTGACGAGGATGACGATGTAACGTCGAAACATGTAGAGTCGTCAACTATTTGAAGGCCATAGATAAGCCTAAATAAAATGTTTTTAATTGTGTAC
>NW_013667619.1:59131-62985 GCF_000517525.1 Limulus polyphemus
ATATTTATAGCTGTGTGGAGGTGTTCTAGAAATTTCAGTCTTACGTAACAATACTAGTTAAAGCGTTTACGTACACACATATATTGTTGATTCTTACTTTCGAGAATCTTCTACAACTTTAGAGAATAGGCAGGAGTTTCGTAATATATATCTAACACTATAAGCTAGGCATATTTTTAAATATAAACTTAATCTAAACAACGTCGATATTAAAATAAATATATAATAACAAATTCGTTACAACGTTGATTCTAGAAACTAGCCTGAAAAATCAAACAAACAATAAGTTATCAATTATGAGTAAAATTTAACAAGGAAATTTCGAAACATTATTTTACACATCAGATAACAATATACATAAGACTGTTTGTTTAGCTGCTGGAGCAAATTGAAATTGCATGAAAGATCTTCCATCCTTGCCCACGTTTTAGGCTTTCTAAAGATACATAAACATGTCTGCAACAAGTAATTTACATGGTATTTACTCCATTTTGTCATGTGGTGTTTTTTCATTCTCAAGTCGCTCCCACTGATCTAGATGGATACAATCACTTTATAGATAAATATAGGATCACATCACTCTTGTGATAACGTTACTTGACTTGATTTAAACGCCATCACATTTATTTTATGCTATCAAAATTGATTTTAGCAGTACTCTTTACGAAACATTTTTGATGATTTTGTGTTCAAAACGTGCAGATTTTTCCCCATTTGGTATTTGTTAAATAGGACAGTGCCTCATGAACTTTATGATCTCTGTTTAAATAACAGTCCAGAATAAATCCGTTTTTTACCATAGTGAATTCTTAACTTTGAATAAAGCTTCCTATATTTTTTTACATTACTACTTGTATCATTAAACTGATGGAAACAAATGGTAGAAACGTCCAAATAATTTAAAGGATTTTATACCACACATGAAAATATCGGTTAAAGCAAACACATAACAAAAACAGCAAATTTAAATCGATCATCCATTTAAATTTCATCACAATTAACAAACTATATTTTAAAAAGTAGCACTGAAAAATTTCAGCTTCTCTAGAGCAACAGAAAAATAATCCTAAACTTTTCAGTTGCCCGAGAGAAGCTCATGCTTTATCAAAAGTTTTGAGAAATACTTAGGTCTCCTGTTAGATATATTAAATTGGCACTGGATTCCCAGCTACAACTAGTGTTTTGTTGCTCATTGCGGAAGTTTTACAATACACTTTAATCGAAATATAAAAAAAAATTAAATTCAACATAACTTGCCACTGCTGTAGAGCTAGATAACTACAAACACGGTGTGGCGCTTTTAAAACAAACACATTCGATCAATTTTTTAAGATTTTTTAACTCTTACATAACAGCATTTTCATTTTTTTTTTCGTTTGAACATTCTATAATTTTCCTCTCCATCTGATCTTTCTAGAATCATTTATCATTTCATAGAAGAGGAAAATAGATGAAAAGAAAACAGATGTCAGAAGTGGAGCTTAGAATACGTGAATAAATGCCAAGTAAACATGCCACATGCATAGAAATTCGTGTAAAGAATTTATAGGCTAGGGTTTTATTTTAGAAACATAGGTTCAAACACGGCTAATAGAAGGACAGACACGAAGTTCGGTATTTTAGATCATATTTCATTTTATATCAACATCAGATTTGGTTAAAGTTTGTGTTAAATACCACATAATAAAATCGTCTGAATAAATTTTGCTATATCTTTGTTCGACATAAGACATAATATCATATAGAAAACAACTTTTTTTAAGAAAACAGGTCGATAGAAAACAAATCCTGAGGGTGTGGATCTTATTCGCTGCGGTTTGAAGTCTTTGCTCAAGCTGCTAGTGACGGTCATATCCGTCTTCTTATCGATTTAATGAATATGTAACGGTCCATTAGGAGACACTCGTCAGTCGGCATCTTTTCCTGCTTCTTACAGTCGTATAACTCAAGTCACACCAAACTAATGCTAACCAGATGTCATCGGTAGCATTGCCACAGGAGAAAGTTGACAAAATTGAGAGTTGGAGGATTTCTTCAGCTCTGCATAACAAATGAAACATGGTACTAAAACTTTACTTCAATGAAACTATACTAACCTAAATATTATAAGATAAAGATAGTAATGTGATACTTTTATGGGTTTAATCACTATTGTTTGTTTGTTTGTTTTGGAATTTCGCGCAAAGCTACACGAGGGCTATCTGCGCTAGCCGTCCCTAATTTAGCAGTGTAAGTCTAGAAGGAAGGCAGCTAGTCATCACCACCCACCGCCAACTCTTGGGCTACTCTTTTACCAACGAATAGTGGGATTGACCGTCACATTATAACGCCCTCACGGCTGAAAGGGCGAGCATGTTTGGTGGTATGCGGATTCGAACCCGCGACCCTCAGATTGTGAGTCGAGCGCCTTATCCACCTGACCATGCCAGGCTGTAGCTATTGTTCAGGACGAACAATACTACGGAAGGGGCAGTGTTACGACAACGCAGGTCACGTGACGCTCGTATCACGCCATTTTCTTCTCGAACCTTCATGAAATGCCGGGAGACTACTAGATTGGGGTAGTCTTGTATATATATAAGACCGGCCAAGAAGCAACGGTTGGGTAATGAGTAAGAATATTGTTGAGCACGTGAGAAGTTCGTTGTGAATTATAGCGTTTGTTATAGAGCAACTGTTGAAATTAAGTGTATTGCAAAGTTGTATTCAGAAAGAATAAACGAGTTTTATTTAATAAAGGACTTGTATCGGCAAAGTTTCTTTGGAAAGAATTTTTACGTAAAATTAACGAACGAACGGAGACATAACAGTATTAAATGTTGTGTATTTATTTGAGTTTGTATCTTCCTTTGCTTTTTCTCTTTAATCTTGCCTTAATTCTAATGACAGAAAGGTTAGGAGCCTAAGAGGGAGTGAAGTGGTATTTTTGATATGGGTGAATTTTTTTTTTCTTAACAAACATATTGTTACGTCTCCGTTTGTTAATTGATTTTTCCGTAACTTCGTTCCAACGAAACTTTAACGACACAAGTCTTTACTTAATAAAACTGGTTTATTCTTTCAGAATACAACTTTACGATACACTTATTTTCAACATTCGCGCTAAAACAACACTGTAACGAACGAACGTTAACTTCAACAATACGGTGTGACTGCAGTTCAATTACTCACTATCTACCCAGGCACGTTACATTCACCTCTTTTATATATCCGTCATCGAGATCATGTGATTCTCACGCTCTCTACTTTCTAGAATTATCCTGTACTTTGGCGAATGTTCTAGTTCTTACTAGATATAGGGTAGGCGCAACATATGGTTTTTAGCGGTGTGAGCCTTCAGACTTGCTGCTGAGCCACAGGTGGAGGGAAGGGAATACTAAGTAATGTATTTTTATAAAATTATTATAGTAAAAGCAGGATTAAACATTTTTTTTTGAAAATACACAAGTTCAGAAAGGATTAACAAGTATTTCTAATTAATAAAGAATAGTACTCTGAGGAAAATAAGTACAAAAATAAAAATAGTATAAGAAATACTTATCTGTCAGTGAGACGCTTTAATACTCCTTTATATTGTTGCGTCATCGAGGTCACGTGACTGGTGTGGCGCCCTCTAGTTTCTAGAACTATCTTGTTCTTTCAGGAATGCTCTAGTATTTATTAGATAGGGTAGTCGGGTATATATAAGAGGGGACAACGTGACGCGCTAATATGTGTATAGACAGTGAGTAATTGAACTGCAGTCAGAGAGCACGAGAGACGTTACAGCGTTTGTTTAGCGCGATTGTTCGAGTGTATCGGTAAAGTTATATTCGGAAAGAATAAACCAGTTTTATTAAGTAAAGACTTGTGTC
>NW_013667619.1:63891-100151 GCF_000517525.1 Limulus polyphemus
CCTCAGATTGTGAGTCGAGCGCCTTATCCACCTGGCCATGCCGGGCTTTTAATCACTAACTCGTGCCCAATCTTCGGGTTCAAGCAACTTTTAGATGTATTCTTATTCATTCAAGAATGTTTCTTTGTTCACAGAACTAAAGGTAAGACAAAGTGCATAGCGCTATAGCAATGGATACACTATAAAACCGAAACAGTTTTGTTGATTGGCGTATTTTATCACTAAATCCAAAAGTGAATGTGAAAATCCAGAAGAAAAAAAAAGCACTCGAGTAAAACTTTCTTATATTTGTAACACATTGAACTATTTGTTATTTATTTTATAAAACCTGTATATATATATTAAAACACACTTCTATAATGCTTTGTTTTGTGGTACAATGTTAAACATTTATACTGACTACACACAGCCTCTTATCTTCTTTATCGCTAAACATAGGATATAAGGGCCCTTATTCTGGACATTTTAGATATTTATTCCTATATATTTTTACATACTGGTAAAATTTATGGAATCTAAATATGTTTATTCCTTAACCAATCTTTCATTTACATTGCCATACCAAGAATTTCGTTGATACGGACTACTAAACCTTAAAAATAATATTTTATTAAACAAATAGTACTAACTTTTGGCACCCGCATACCTCAAACAGAACAGTAGTCACCACGTGCTTACCTTTCAAAACATTTACAGTAACAAATAAAATAGTAGTCACTATATTCTTGCCTTTAAAAGCATTTACACTCACAAACAGAATAGTGTAACCGCGTTCTAGCCTTCAAAAACACTTACATTAACAAACAGTTATCACCACGCCTGCCCCTTTTATTTTCATTTTATGATCTTCTATAACGTGCATTTGTTTGAAAACTCGACGTATGCGATCGACACAGCTTCGGGTATGTTACACCAGGTACTGACTTACATACACACTTATTTGTATATGTTTATTTGCATAGAACAGTACAATTAGCAGTAATAATTTTGTGTCGTTAATACCTGTGGAGTTTAATTGAACCCAAAACGCTTTTAATTTTCAAGGTTATAGTACCTTTTTATACTCCCAGTTGTGGTGTTTTTAGTTTTAAAGATGTTCATTAGTTTCTTAATGAAATTAGATATCATTCCTCACACAAATTAGAGCGCATTGGGAGCTAGTTAGTTCAGAAATTCCCTTCAACCCGAGTGAAATTTATAGCAATTGTACACAAGTTCCCCATTATCAGTAATTTACTAATGTAATAGTTTTATATTCTCCTTTACATTTTCCTTACTATGAATGCTTACTTGCGTTTACTGTGCTTTGGTTTGTTTGTTTGTTTTGAAGTTAAGCACAAAGCTACACAATGGCCTATCTGTGCTCTGCCCACCACGGGTATCGATACCCGGTTTCTAGCGTTGTAAGTCCGCAGACTGGGGCGCACGATGCTTTGATTCGAAGAGTGTTTATATGATCATTTGGTAACTGGACTACAGCAAACAAATGTTTACCAGTGTACTGATGTGCATTGAAAAACATTCTGATAAACCTATGAATTATTTTAGTCGTTCTAGCAAGTTCTAGAGATACATTTTACAGTTAGTGACTAAATAGTAGTAAAATTCTTATCTACTTATCATCATAAATAATTCACCCTTCACTGAGACTAAGCACGTTTTCATCAGACGGTTTTATTTAAACCTATACTTATTGAATAAACACCAGTGAAAGCGTTATTTTGATATCATCATAAATAATACACTCTTCACATATGTCTAGTTTTAACAACTGTAGTTAATGAATGAATACCAGTGAAACCGTTATATAAATATCACCATAAGTAATTCACTTTTCATAAATGTTTAGTTTTATTGATAATAAAGTGAAACCGTTATCTATTAAGCATCATAATTCCACTTTTTACTAAAACTATGAGACGATTTTTATAATTGATGAGTAAACAACAGTGAAACCATTATATAATAAGCAACATAACAGGATGTTCACGATGATGAATACAACAGCATGATCAAGATGATGAGCATAATGGGATGGTCGTGATACTGAACAAAACGAAACGGTCATTATAATGAACATAATGAGCCAATCATAGTGATGAATATAGCAGTATGGCAGGAAGACGAACGTAGCAAAATGATAATATGATGATCATGATTATGAAAATAACGTGGTAATCATGACTATGAACATAACAGGATCATGTTTATGAGCATAATGTCATGTCGTAATACGCACTAATTTAAAGGCTGCACTCTGATATTTCGTAATCCTTGGAACTTTAGGTTAGTTGCACATTTCTATTTTTACGTAAATATATGTGAGAAGAAAGATTTCCTTCTGTAAAATTAACATTTATGATAAAACTTAAAGTAGAATAATTTCATTGTTCTAGACTGGCGTTTAAAGTTTCCTATTTGATTTTGATGAGGTACGATATTATTGAAAAATGTCATATTTATGTCAGTTAAACTTCGATAAAGAAATATTAATTACGAAAGTTTAAGTATATTTAGTCTATAACCATATGAATAATAAAATAAAATCAGCTTTCATATGTCCAAGAAAGAGTTTTTTCATTACAGTTTATCTGTTATACGTTTAGACATATGAGCATATTCAACTCATTTCTTGGAATCCTATCTTAGCATGAAGGTTATCTTACGAAATGTAGGCTGTGCGAACTAGATGCTAATAATAACAAATATATATATATGAACTCGGCAAAATGAAATTCTTTGCATTAAGCGCCATCTTTTGTCAGAGACAAGGAACAAAAGATTCATGTGCAAGAAAACATGGTTTAATTAAAATACGGAAAAACATCAATAATCTTCAGAAGTTAGCAAGACAACCAAAATCTTTACACTTTAAAGAGCCATAAAAACGAATTAATTCTGCGAAACGATATTGATTTATATGAAAATTAACCGTAAAGGAAAAGAAAACAGGCTCACTTAATTACCGAGCGATAAAAATAACAAAACCGTTATAAATTAGCACTTAAACCATTATTCAATCTTTTAATGGAAAATAAAATCGGTTTCTCTTGAAAACAGCTGAGCAAGTTAATATGAGTAGGTCATGTTATCTGATTTCCAAGGTATGTTTCACATACTGTGAAGTCAGGAAACCTTGGATACGATACTTAGAGTTTAAAGACCTTGTTTACAAAGCACGTTGCACATACCGAAAAGTCAGGAAACATTAGATAAGCTTTGGTTTCGAAGGTTACACATACTGGGAATTTATGAAACCTTTGATAAGATACTTAAAGTTTTAACACATACTGGGAATTTATGAAACCTTTGATAAGATACTTAAAGTTTTAACTTTGGTTTCCAAGGTTTGTGACACATACTGGGAAGTCAGGAAATTTCGGATTAAGTACTTAGAATTTTAAGTTCCCGTTTCCAAGGTATCCAGGGAAGTCAGGAAAGCTTGTATAAGATAGAGTTTTAAGTTTTGGTTTCCAAGGTATATAGGGAAGTGATATATATAGTATCTTAGATAAGATACTTTTAAAGTTTAAAACCAGTGTGTTACAAAGTAGATATACGGCTTTGAAGGCAGCCATTTTGCTTAAACCTGTTATGTAAGAAAGCTGACTTGTTTTTAAGATTATTTAGTTCGAGTTAATTTGATTCGTTTCGGTTTGAAACTTATGACGAATTTATTTGCTTGTTTTTAAGAGGAAAGCTGCGGGTTTCGAACTCTAATTTCGAAGATGTGCTACATATACCATAACTCTGACATTATTAAAGAAATTATAGTTGTGTGAAGTGAAAAACGATGGTAAAAACGAAAGAGGTCTCGCGAAAGGCGAAACCGAAACGTCTGTTTTAAATTAAATATGTTTTCCTTGAGTTTACTGTCGTTTTTCACTTTACATATCTAGAACAATGTTTTAGTTATTTTTCCATAGATAATTTATACGCTTAACGGTTCATAACTTTAGAAGCAACTAGTATGTAATTACATATAAAAAAATATATATTATAAAATTATATCTTATAAAGAACAGGAATAAATAGGATAATAATATTGGTTATCACAGGAGCGCCAATCTCAATTAATCTTACGTTTATTTCAAGTTGAAATTGAACTTTCACTTAAACAAACGATACTAAGAAATTAAACTGGAACTTAATCCAACCATTAAGATCATTTTAGTTAAACTGTAGACATCTAATTTGGAAGTTCTATCGCCAGCTTCTTTTATTAGGTATGCCCCTCATTGAATAAGTAATCATTTTGCTTTCTCAATTTTATTAGTAATTGATTCGTTGCTTCTTTTAAAAACATACACAACTGACTTTGTTGTTCGTGTCTCTCCATAACTATGTCATTCCTTTATTTTACTAAGTTTTTGTTTTGTTTTGAATTTCGCGCAAAGCTACAGGAGGGCTCTCTGCGCTAGCCGTCCCTAATTTAGCAGTGTAAAACTAGAGGGAAGACAGCTAGTCATCACCACTCACCGCCAACTCTGAGAGGCTAAGAGAGTGAGCATGTTTGGTGTGACGGGGATTCGAACCCACGACCCTCAGATTGCGAGTCGAGCGCCCTAACCACCTGGCCATGCCGGACGTATATTACTAACTAAATTGCTGATTGATTAGATTTTAAACACTAAACGTAGAACGTTTCTTTAACATGTAATCCAAAACGTCCACATCAGAAATGTCTTTGATTCTACGCAGTTGATCAGTTACACTAATTTAGAAGTGGAAATTTTGGCTATCAAGTGAAAATGCTTTTTCATCCTGCACATCTTCTTAAGTTAAACATCGAAATATTATTCATGATTTCTTAACTTAAAACTATTCTTAAAGTACTAAGTCCATAACGTGGGGGATATTTAGACATCATTAAAAACGAGGTTTCTTTCCACATTCGGTTTCGAGTTCAGTATCCGTCTTCAAAAAGCACTTAAAGCGGTTAATAAAACTGTGAACAAAATGTTGCAAGTTAGACTTGAAAAAAGAAACGTAAAAAAGAATACCTCATTCTTATCTTGAGACATAGTAGTGAAAAAAATAGAAGATGAAATAACACTGTCGTAAATCTATATACAGAACCGAAGTTTTAGATAAATGCGGCGTCTTTAGTATTACCACAGATGTTCCAAATGCCTGAATACCATTATTTTATATGTTTCGGAACAGATCTAAACACACTTACATGTCATTAAAAGCATCAGTTTCATACCTATTTAAGAATATGGGTAATAAGCTGTTACAAGGCATAAAATTATTGTTTTCCTCCTTCTTGAAGTGCCAAAATATGGAGTAAGTAAAGGAGGATTTACACGAAATAAAATTATACTGATGTATATTAATCTGAACTAGGGATTTTGGGCAACGGTAGCAAATCTATTAAAATGTTTTATGAATATCTTTTCATAATATTAATGGTGATTTTTTTCCACAATCAGTAGGATAAAACTTATAACTTAATGGTGGAGGACGCGAAGGAAACCTGAAATGGGAGTATGTATTGATAGCTTTCCATGACAGCTGGGATTAATATTACTTCGAGTGAAATATTCTTCTTAATTAACTTTAAAATGATATCTCATATTAAAATGTATTATGTATGTTCGAAATGAAAAGAAATAAACAGCCAAAGAGTTCCTGTTTTATCGTTTGTCTTTTTTGCTCTTTTCCAGTATCCGAATACTGATGGACTAACGTAGTCTGTTTAGGTTTTGATCAAAATAAAACAAAAGCTCATTTAATGATGAATAATAGAACGATAGCAGCAACAACATATATTTGACACGTGTGTGACAATAAAAGACATTCAATTCTTTAACTTTTCGGAACATACAAATTCCATCTTCAGCAAGCAATATTCAACAAGGTGAAATATTAGATACAAAGATTTCCAACATTTTATAAAGACGAACTAAAATGCATCTTTCAAGATACAAACCCTTATCGAGTCTAAGTATCTATTAACTACTCCTATGTGTTTCAGGATCGTGTACTAATACAAATATGGTGGCTGTAATGCACTTACATTGGAAAAACAATACGTCAATTACACTTGCGAACCTGTGAACATATGGGAGTATGAGCCAGAACTGGGAAACAACTCTCAAGTCCTCCAGACTACGCAATTCGCCCACATAGTGGAAAGAGAAACCACGCCATCTTGATTAAAAATTTCGAAAACACCTCATCTGGATTATATTGAACTTTTAATTAAAGAAAGTCTGTCTATTATAAATGAACTCCCAACTCAAAATAATAATACAACTTCGCTTTGACCATTTTGTATGGAAACTACTTAATATTTTTAAAGATAGAAAATGTTGTTTAATATAAACTCAACTCTGTTTATCTAATTGGCCTGAGTGTAACCCAATGATTAATTCAAAGATATACCCTATTAGATAAATTGAAAGTCAAACTTATTTCCTTTTAACCCAGAATTTCACCCTTGTTATTTGACATGTTTCGCTGAATTAATCCAGCATCATTGAATTTTAGCTTTGTTTATCTTTCATGTGTTTAGATATAATTGTTAAATTGATATAATGCACCATCTGTTTAAGTTTTAATGCTTACGACACAGCTAATTGTTGCACATTATGTAATGTTATACAGTTTTGTGTTAAACGTAACGTTTATATTTATGATATCTCTCGCCTAACGAAAAACTCATAAATGAGCTTGAAAGCTTGTGTTCAATAAATGTTTTGTGGAATTTACAAAATATACTTTGGGGTAAGCTGTTAATGTCAGAAAAAAATCCTATCTGTACTAGTGCTGACACAAAGTTACGAGTGGCTCGGGTGAGTCTTAGCTTTTCTAGGCCTAGAAAAATCGTTCATCATAATTTGTGAAACAGTTAATCCAACAACTAGCAACTTCAACGAAACTAAACATTCAAGTACTACTGCAGTTCTGTGTTGCCCAACTGGGTGCATTCTGCCCCTAGAACAAAATTGCATCATTCATTAATATTCAATTATATAAAATAAACTGATAGTCGTTCTTCCACACCTTTTTAAAAAATTAATTCAGAATTAAAATTTATCTAAAAATCAAAATTTTGTTTTAAGTTGCTTTCAGTGCATTCCAAACGAAAAAAAAATAATTCAGAGTTGAAATTTATCTAAAAATTAAAATTTTGTTTTTTAGTTGCTTTCAGTGCATTCCAAACGATAAAAGAAATACTGCTTGGGAATTTTCTGAGCATGATACAGCACTCATAGCCCAAAGAAGAAAATCGACATAGCTTTGAACAAGATAGCGCCTCTTTGGATCCTTTACGTTCGACACAAGTGCAGTTTAAATAATTTTAGCCAATCAGTGTTTGTCAACACGTAATAAAGGCTGTTTCACTGTTGTTGTTTTTTAAAGTATAAATCAATATGACTTCCAATTTAGTGGATACTCGCATAGAAATGGGAGCATAGTGATAAAAGATTAGCTTGTTGATGCTAGAAAAAAAAAGATGTTTGTGAATAACTTCTGACAAAATGATAATGTAGATTTTATTAAAACCAACAAAAGGATTTCTATGTCGTTTTACATTATATTTGAGCTATGAAGTTGCAGCATAATAGGAAGATAAAAATATTTTGTGGAACAAGAAACATCCGGATTTTTTTCCTTTATCAATTGAATTAGGTCAACTGTTTTCCTTTAATTTATTTTGTAATATATTTCTTTAATTATATTTTTCATTTGCAAAATGCTTCTGGTTTTTTTATTCTGTAGTATTTGTTTTCATGTTCTCAGAAATGTGCTTAATTGATATTACATATATACAAACACACACACATATATATATAAAGCAGCAGTATCTTCTGTGTGTCTGCCTTTCACGCCTATAGGTTTCGGCCGATCTCTACCACATTTGGCATACAACCTTTGAATCCCAAGAGAGTGAGTGACATTGGAGGGGAGTCGACTTTGAAATTGGCTCTCATATGTCACTCGCCAAGGGCTCTTATATCTTCTTTGTACATTTAACGAGTATGTCGGCTATAGCTTTATATGCTCGAAAGTGTGCCCATTTGATATAAGTAAATTATTTGCTTCTTCTTGTGAAGTAGCATCTCTGACTTCTGATGCAGTTAAAACTTCAACAGCATATTAGTCTAATAAATAAACTTAGTATTTCGAAAATTGTTTAATTTCGAAGTCTAAGTTCAAGGGAGGTCCAGTTCAATGTACACTTTGATCCACTTGTGTTATTGGGTTATACTAGTTTCGGAGAATTCCACTCCTCATCAGTAACTTTGAACACAATTTAACCAAAGAGAGATAAGCTGGACCTATATCATAGTGAAAAGTATAAAACATTTTCGGAATACTAAGTTTATTTATTATATCTGCTATTGTGCGGCTATATAATGTGAAAAACTGAATAGCGGCCAATCACACTTTTTCTTCACTTCACCTATCCAGTGTACAGGTTTTTCTCATAATGACTATAAAACACGTTCACATCAACACTATGTTTGGAGCATATGGTCTAATAAGCTTATTCCCTGCAGCTGCTGCTGTTCTAATGCTAACCCACCGCCACTTCAGATCCAGGATTCAAATCAAGAACTTCATAACTGTGTGATAGCAGTCAATCACTTTTCTTAGACACCTGTATCAGACGTGGGCTTATCCAATCGAAACTAGACTCTTATCCATAAATCAACTTCAGTAGAAAGAAGTGGTATTTTCAACCCCAGTGGTTCAATTCACGACCATGACGGAAGTATAATAAATCCTAAAATCGTGATTTAAGCTTCCTATGCGGAGTTGTTGGCAAACAAGATGATTATAGACAATGTAACGAGGCACTAGAATCTAAGAAAGGCTTTGATAATCGAGTCAAAAACCATCATCATTCTAAGTTTATGGAAACTTCGAAAAGTTTCCAAAACAATATCCCTGTAACTATAATGCTTAATAAAAGAAAAATCAAAGCCATTTTAAACATTTGGCCCCATCTAAACCACCGATTTCACAACGACACTGAATTCTCATTCAACAGAGGAGTTTCTCTAGAGATTGTTAAGCTTATTACTTGCTGTAATCCAGATCTGGCTGAACATCTACGATAAGCTAAAACTAATCCCCTCATATGTCACGCCCAATGAAACCTTATAATTAATAATACCTAAACAATAAACTCGCTAATAATTTTAGTGCGGTTAGAAAGTTACTTTTGTTGTACAACAGTGATTGTAAACACAGTGAAACTTCGTGCAATATCTTCGGATCAAAATAAAGGTAAAATTTAGTCTTACAGAACAAAAGACTATAATTTAAAGTTTTAAATGTTATTTGTATAATTCATGCCTGTGCTGAAATTGTTATGTGGACTGCTTCGCATACCACTAAAATTTAATAGCTATGAAGAAATATAGGAATAACAAAGTTATAAGAAATATTTGGAATAGTCCGGAATCTTTTAATTTAGCAAAGTCAGCACAAAGTGACATGTCTCTTCAAGAGTACTAAACAGCACCTGCAACCTAAAAGAACTGACTCTTTACAGTCACTAAGCACAACATGTTGGACAAGCTTGGGAAAATATTATACACTACTTGTCAGCACAATCACTGTTGTGAATTCTACACAAGAATATGTTGTGCATGAGGTAACTGAATTGCAATATTGATGTGAAACTGCTAGTGAAGCTTCGTCCTTCCGAAAGTTTTAGACTTTGAACTCTGCCTCTGCCTGATCATTATTGGTGAACATTTGAAATTCTGTAAAGCTGCTTCCAAATATCTACAAGGTAAGAATATGAACATTGCAACTGCACATTTGAAATGCAACTTTTAGTTTCAGAACTTTAGATCATAAGAAGAGGAAAAACACTTTACCAGGATTTTGTAAAAGTTGAAAGAACAGCAGACAGTACTGATGTTATTTATTCAGATCCTTGTACTAGAAAGGGTTCCTATACATCATATGTACATTTTAAGACTCCATTTATTATCTGGAAAATATTTCTACAGAGTCACATTCTTTTATAAAGTATTGGATTCAGTACTGAATGCTCTAATATTTCGCTTTCTGAAAAACGTGTTGTCGATCTCGATGTCCACTGATTGGTTAGTGTCTCCAAATGAAGTGAAAAAAACAAAATCCTATGTTGTGAGCCATGGCTCCTTTCTATGTAGGCGATATCTTCTTGTTTCTGAGTAAAAGCAGTTTGTCCGACGAGTTACAGAATTCGTGCAGCCTTTCAAATTGAAAGGAATTTATAAGATTTATTTGCGTGTGGTCAAGGATGGATTCACAGAGATTATCAAATCCTGAGTTCTCTTTATCGCACGATTATAACTCTTACAATCACTTAATGTTCTTTCTCATAGCTTAAAATTTGTCAAGAGTAACCTCCGTAGCACAATGGCAAAGTAGTGTCTCAGTGACCTAATGGTACTGTCGTTTGAGTCAGAACGAGTGAAGTCGATCAATTAGATGTTACATAAAATCGTTTCTTGAATCACTTTGTTGTTTATCGCCATTGCACAATGTTTCCACAAATAAGTCTCTGCCTTCCTCTCTCTCTTCTTCCTTCAGTTTTACCCGTCAGCATCTCTGACAACCTTCCCTCAGATCTAATTATATGTCCAAAGTAGCGAATCTTCCGTGTCCTACATATGTCCAGCAATTGTATATTTGTTTTTGCATCTTACAATACTTCTCATTAGCTTTCCGTTCAACGTAACAGGTCCTAATCATTCATGTATAACATCATGTTTGGCCTACCATAATCTGCGGGTCGTGGACTCAAATTCTCGTCATCAAACATGCTCGCCCTTTGAACCGTTGCGAGTGTTATAAGTTACGGTCAAACCCACTATTCATTGCTAAAAGAGTAGCACAAGAGTCTTGCGCAGTTAGCCCTCGTGTAGCTTTGCGCAAAATTCAAAATATACCAAACCAAGCATCATGTTCAAATTGCTTCCAACCGTTGTGTAGTTTCAGCAATATCCATGTTTTCACCCTGTACAACATACTTAATTTCAAAACATATAAAAATAATCTATTTAAGATAACTTAACTGCATCATCACTTTGAAACACCTTCGTTTCTTTTCATATTGCAATAACTTTAATTACATTTTATTTTAAATAAACTAAGTTCATTTCCTCCAACATACAATCAGCTCTCGCACTTCAATGTAATGCTGTATCAGTTGCATACATTAAAGTGATCGGATATTAATTGTTTTCATATTTGCAGTCTTTGGCGACGCCAAGGGGAGGCGAAGGGTGCGGACGCCACCCCAGAAGATTGCCGGCCTCCTCTAACATATTCACTAAAACGTTTAACAAAGGCTACATCTCCCATAATACAATGTCTTCCATTACTAGGCAACCCTACAAAGGGAAAAACCCATCCAACAAAACATTATTTGATTTCTGGTGAGCCTTAGAGTTTATTAATGTAGCTTCTATATATTTCTTTCCACTTATCCTTGAAAAAAGAAAAAAAGCCTCCCTCCCAAGCTCAGCTACCTGCAACCCCCTTCGCTTCCTGTTTTCAAAATCCTGAAGTCGACACTCTAGTAGCTTATACAACCACCTAAGTGTAATTATTAATTCATTACTAAAAATATGATAAAACGGTTTTTAAGCCATAATAGTTTACTGAATGAAACCATAAATTAAGTGTACATTGTTTCGACACTCCACCTATGCATATTGCTGATTGTTGCCCTCGATAATGATTTTCTTACAACCAAACTGAATAGAAATTTTATGTCCCACTCTTTTGACACACAACCCATATCTCGGTGGCTAGTGGTAAGTCTGAATGTTTCTAAAGTTTAAAATCTGGACCCAGCACAGATAGCCAAGAGGTGTGGTATGACCATAATAGTCACAAAATGGGTTTGGCTTTTTTACTCATATTTACTTTTGAACATTTCGTGGTCACACAGACATCGTTCATTATTAGCCGAATTTGCTTTCAGTTATGGTATGAAAATACTGCGTACAATACTATCACATTTATAGAGTTTGTTTTGTTTGTCTTAAAATTCGAATTTGTAAAATACTGAATCCGGTCGAAGTTGTGTGCCAGTTCAATTCTATGTGTTAATTTCTGTAGTAGAATCCAGTCACGGAAACTATCTATAGTTTCATGGGACAGTTGTACTGTGTCCTACTTTACCTTGGGCTTTTGGGACTGCCCTGCGACTTTCACATGAGCACGGTTATTTTTGGGTAATTGTGATTCCATTTTTTACACTGTTTAGTTAATGTGGAATCTAAAAGTAGTTCTGGCTCATTTAGCCCATTTTGTTTCTGTCTTAAAAAGTCAAGACTTGTAAAGTCTCGTCCGTGGTTTAGTTGGCAATCCCATTTGTTTACCGTTTTCACTCATTACACTTTTATTATTTCTATACTCCACTTTCACAACATATTGTTTTTGTTTCCTGCATATAGCAGAATGTCCTTACACTTACGCAAAGAAAGAATACTGTAGAGGAGACAAGCACTAGATAACATGTCTATATTATATTACAGACGACTTGAGATTTTTAATAAAAAGAAGTACACAGTCACAATAATTATTTACTATTTCATCCTATCAAAACTTCAGCGTTGAATTGTTCATTTAATGTTCTTAATGTTGGACGTGTATACCCATAGATGGCGAGGTAAACAGTTGGTCTAAATATCTAGCAATGAAAATGCACAATATTGCAACTGGTCTCCTACTACATTTAAACATCCTACTAACCAACTCTCTGTGTGTGTTATATATACATGTATGTTTACATGTGATAAAGATTCATAAAATTACATTACTTAAAATCCACAAGCCCATCAAGGCGCCTGCGTCTGAAAGAATAAAAAGTAGAATATAAAAACTTCTACTAAAGTGTCATCAGATATTACAATTTGGTTTGGTTTTGAATTTCGCGCAAATCTACACGAGGGCTATCTTCGCTAGCCGTCCCTAATTTAGCAGTGAAAGACGAGAGATAAGGCAGCTAGTAATCACCACCCACCGCCAACTCTTGGGCTACTATTTTACCAATGAATAGTGGGATTGACCGTCACATTATAACGCCCCCATAGCTGAAAGGGCGAGCATGTTTGGTGGAACGGGGATTCGAACCCTCAGATTGTGAGTCGAGCGCCCTAACCCCCTGGCCATGCCGGGCCAAAAGAATAATAGTTTATCCTTCTCTCATACGATTCCTTATGTTGTATGTCTGCTCATGTTTTAGTCCTTCAGAACCTTATTTTTCGTAATATTTCTATTATTATGATATGTTTATATATATGGACATGTTTAACCAAGAGTTTTATTAGTGCACTGTATTTGGCTTTCATTTTGTATTTAAAAGATTTTTATATGTGTATATATTTGAAGAAATTCTAGTCTTTTATATCGTATTTAAAGATTTTTTCTCTTACATTGCATGTTCAAATAGTTGGGGATGTTTTGTCACACACACTTTTGAGTCACATGTATACATAGTTCGTTTAGTGCATTGCCATACTGTGTAAGCTGTATCAGTTTGTTGCTTTAGCGTTAAGTCAGAAAAAACCTCGAGATTCTAAGGAGATTTTTCTAGATTGCATTGCAATTTTTTAAAACTAGAATTAGATTTAAATAACAAATGGCTTAAGGAAAGATTTCAAATAATGGTTTTCTTGTATACAAATACTACATATTTTACTCTGTTATAATATTTGGTTCAATAATTACAAAATTCTATAACTTTTCAAACATTCTAACTGAAAACTTACTAAAACTAGTCGAGGTAATGCGACACTTCAAACGTACTTTCTGTTGCAGAATCCAGTCAGAGAAACTATCTACCCACCGCCAACTCGTAGACTAATCTAATCGAATAATGCAGTTTGACCATCACTTTTACAAGGCTCCGATGGTCTCCAAGTACGGATCGCGATTTTATTTCGTCAATAACAAGGCACAGACCACGGATTCACAATCATTGGGCCGCACTCGGCTCCCTAACAAAGGAATCTTTTATTCAGCATAAATGATATACTATTGAGTGATACAAATAAATACAGGTAAGTTAGATATTTAGACTAATTAAGATTGAATTTAATGTCATGAACAGTTTTACAATGGAAGGATTTTTTTAAGCGATATCAGAACTGCGACATTTCAGCTGATAGAGCGGACTCTATTCAGGCTTTGTATGATTAACAACAACTATATATTTAATGTGTAACGGTTTGATTTGTTTTGAATTTCGAGGGCTATCTGCTCTATCCGTCTCTAATTTTGCAGTCATAGACTAGAGAGAAAGCAGCTAGTCAACAACTAGAAAAGACAACCATGCGACAGAAAAAGTGCTATGATAAAACAGTGAAGGAACAAATATACCAACATGAAGACTGGGTGTGGGTTTGGTATATGCGCCAGTGTTACAGAAGCTGGTCAGCTCCGAATGTATAGGACCTTGATTATCACGAAGCTAGGATGGCTGGTTTCAGTAGATAAAATGTCTAGTATATTAACAGTTTGTGCAGTTTTTTCTTTGCATCATAAAGAATAACCCTGCAATATACTACGACAGTCTCTTCATCTTTATATCAGCCCTGCAAAATACTATTACAGTCTCTTTGTGATATTTATATCAGGCCTACAAAATACTATGACAGTCTCTTCTTGGTCTTTACATCACTTCTGCAAAATACTATGACAGTCTCTTCTTGGTCTTTACATCAGTTCTGCAAAATACTATGACAGTCTCTTCTTGGTCTTTATATCAGTCCTGCAAAATACTATGACAGTCTCTTTGTGACCTCTGTGTCAGCCCTGCAAAATACTTTGACAGTCTCTTTGTGGTCTTTATGTCGTATGAAACAACCCTGAAAATACTAAGATTGTCTCTTTTTGTTTTTTTATATCTAGTACTGGTTTTAGCTACTGCTGGGCCCTAGGCAAAATACAAAATGAACGGCCCCTCACAGTATTGCCAATATAAAAAAATTAAAAATAAATAATAATGATAGTGAATACTGTTGTTGTTTATCCTCATATTATCAAACCTATCCTATCAAAGCAACGATTTTTACATACTAGTTAAAGAACAGACACAATAAACAGGGACACTTTTCTACGTAGAAAAACTTTTAATTTGTTGAAAGCCAAAGTTTGCTATCGCACTCTTCTTCCGAAGTTTAACATAAAGACAAACACACAGATAAACAGATATTATTATTTTGTTTATATGTACTGAAGACAAACACACAGATAAACAGATATTATTAATTTGTTTATATGTACTGAAGACAAACACACAGATAAGCATATATTATTATTTTGTTTATATATATACTGCGGTGATAAATCATTTAATAAAAAAAAAGTTAAAACTTCAGCATATATTACATTTTAAAACGAGGTTGTCGGTTTATGGAATCGCTTTTATTGTATGAAATTCTACAAAAGAAAGATGCGAAACATTCGTTAATTCGTCAACTGTTCTGCAACTCCATCTCTTAGAAGCATTGATAAAAATGTCTATACGAGGTCCCCTGGGACAGTTGCCTTTCCTTAAAGTCTATTCTGATAAGACCATTATCGACACATTAAGAATGCTAAAGTTAAAACCGAAAAATGGATCTTTGTAAACAGGCCTGAATTATGTATTCTAAATATCGTTATAAACAGCCCTAATTTACTTCTTTAAATGTTGTTGTAAACACCTTTGCCTTTTCTTTTTAAATTAAATGTTTTCTAAAACAGTCCTTCTTTATTTCTTTAGCTATTCTTATAAACAGACCTGCTTTAATTCATTAATGTGTTGTTACAAAGAACCCTGCTTTATTTCTTTAAGTTGCTCTTGTTAGTTACCAGTGTGATTGCCAAGTTACGGACATAAAAACATCCGAAAATATTGAGACCTCGGATTTCATGTTAAAAAGCTTAGTCACCAACTTTTCCCGAAAATCACAACCAGCAGTAATAAGGCTCAAAAGCAATATTTCTAGAAGAAACACTTTCTAATGACCAGATAAAAAGGTGATTCATGAAGAACACTCTCTATACAACTGGAAAGAAAATTTGGATCTAGTAATCTATATATCTGAACATACTGAACCTATTGAATAAAAACTAAAAGAATCGAAATTTTTTCACAATGTACATGTTTTTATCAAATAAACACTCCACGACTTTTTAATTGAAATAAATATTTTTCAGTTCTTCAGTTTATTCTCACATGAACTGGTATAGTAGTGTTTTCTCACATGAACTGGTATAGTAGTGTTTTCTCACATGAACTGGTATAGTAGTGTTTTCTCACACAAACTGATATAGCAAAGCATTTCCTTCTTCAACATACAACTCTAGCAAAAAATGCTTTACAGTCATTCAAATGAAAGTTATTTGTAATATGAATATATATATATATATATATATATATATTGTAAAAATGGGATGCCTGCTTCGTTATTACTCACACTTATAATCAATAAGTTGGCTGGTCAAATACCTTGCAATTGGATTATTTGGTTGGAAACAAGACAGGTGAAGAAGTAGGTATTGTTACCCTGATACGGGTCTAAACTTAAAATTAAAATAATATTCTACAGTAAATATTTTTTGAATAGTCAATAAACAAATAAACAGTGACATGTTTTGATGCGTTACCAAATAATCAATAGTGATGTTGGTCTGACTAGAAATAATGTATTCCCAGTCAGACACAAGACTGAGTAATGATTAAAAGCTGAAGTGAAGTTATGATTAACAGAATAGAGATGGGTTTTAGAACACTTACACGTTGAGCTTCGTTTACGGATCTGAACACATGCAGTAAGAAGAAGCTCATTTGTTGTGACTAAAACTGCACTACAGACTTAAACCACCTTTCTGGAAACCATTCCATCCCAATAAAACTTAGTATGCTTGTTTGTTTTGTTTCCAAGCACAAAGCTGCACAATGAGCTATCTATACTATGCCTATTGTGGGTATTTAAACCATATTTTTAGCATTATAAGCCTTCAGACTTACGGCTGAGTCATCAGGGGCGTATAATTTAATAAGGAGGTATTAATATCTTATCAAGCTGAATAAATATATACAATTTTAAAGTTTGGAATTGCAGTATTTCAAAGTTAAAAATACTTTATTACGGTTAAAAAGTAGAATGTTAGAAACATAGTGAAGAAACAGTGTTTCGTCAATGTCCACAAGACATCATCTACCTACACACTACACATAAATAAGCAGATGTCAGTAAAATCTCGTCACATGCGCACTATATTTTAATAAACATATGAATATTCCAGGATGTTTATTAAAGTGGGCGATGTAATTTTTCTATTACTTGTACTTCGTTCTCGATTAAGAATGAAATATTTTAAGTTGAATTTCTATCTTACAGTCTTATAATCAAAATAATAAGAAGACGGGACGCATATGATAAAAAAGAGAAGAGTAGTCAAAAAATCTTTTTAGTTGCTTTTTACTCGTAAGTAAGATTATTTATTATTAATTACAATCATTATTTTAGAAATTTTTTTAGCTCATTTTTTTTTCAGTTCATTCTAAGATATAACTCCATGCCACAGTGATGGCAAGGTTGATTAAGTAGCAAGAACAAGATTTGTGTGATTGCGTAAAAATCCCATGTTAAAAGATTGAATGCATGGCTTTAGCCGCGCTTATATAGAGAAGTATGGGGATATGTCCCCCCCTCTAGAACTTTTTAAAGTGGAGATAATAATGTATTTTCTAGGATTAAAGTGATATTGTATGAAAAAACAGACGAAGACATACATCGTAATACAAAGTAGCACTAGCGCAGTAAAGAAATCTTGAAAATATATACATAGGCACAATGAAACTATAAAACGACGAAAGTAAATTATCTACAAGTGCTTACATTGTCGCCTTAAAATAGCAAAGCCACTTGAAGAGAAGCTACCCTAGGAATATCTTTTGACCAAAATATTATAATGAAGGTGATAATTGAGATTATGACTGATTGCATGTAAAATGAGTGAGATTTGCACTCTGGGACGAAACGGCCTGACAAGAGATTGTATTTTTGCAAGACTCGCGGTCAATGCGTAAGACTTGGTATATCTGCTACCTAATCCCCTATTTAAGAACCATTACAATATTCGCGCATTATTTCATAAACATATTCAGAAGTATTAAATTTAGAATAAGTTGCAAAAAAAATAAAAAGTCATCATTCTTAAAGTTGTGCGAAGAGTTCTTTGGAGCTGTCTTAAATGTAAACATCATGCACCAGATGATTTGTAGATTAAAACTAGTAATACGTTGATAATTAACAATTTTTAACCGTAATAATGTTTCATATTTTTAGTAGCGTGACTATTTACAGTTACATGCATTTTTTAACGACTAAATGTAAAAATATTTAAAAGTTCCAATATTATAGATAGTTCGTAAAGATCCCGCAGGATGGGGACACTATAACCAATGCCAGTTAATTCCCTAAATCAAAATACCGGGAAGTGGGGCAGGGAACTTTTTAACATGGCAAAACAAATGCTCAAAGTTCTGAACGGTTAAATTTGTACAGCAGTGATAAAATAAATATCAAGATTCGAAGCTATGTTAATTTTTTTTAAGCGTTGCATTAACTTCAAACTATATTTCTATATAATATTCAATCTTGTTTCTAGTGAAGTAAGGAATTTCCTATACACACTGACACCTTCTCTCATATAAGCAATTCTTAGCATTTTATATCAAAAAATGATAAAAAGTAACATATATTGCATCATTTGATATTACTCATTCCATCATAACCTTACATTAAATCTTTCTCACCTGATCAGTTTTCCACCGATCACAACAGAAGCCGATAAAATCACGGCTTTCTAGACACATGGCCTTTACATAGAACCATGACGTCACCCAACGGAAATCGAATGTTCGCCCGACAGACGGCGATTCACTTACTCAAAACATCAACTCATTCTAAATATCATAAATTATTTCGTGGATCACTTAAAATGCATAATAGGAATATATTACTGATATTAATCCTCTGATTCTAAACTTAGTTTTGAAATATATTAGATGTTTCTCCTACAAAATTTCACATTCGCAGATTAAAATATTTGTTTGTTTGTCTGTAGTTAAATATAAAGCGTTATAAGCGCTGGGAAGAGATCAAAATAATTAAGTTTTATTGAAATGTTCCGAATTTTATCAGCATAAAACAATTACAAGCATACAGCTTCCATTTTATAATAGTCACAAAGAGGTTTTTAATACAATTGTTTTTATTGAATACAAAAATAAAATGTAGAGTCAGAAAGAAGTATAATATGACAAAAGACACTTTCTTCCGTTATCCCTAAAGCAACTACAAACTTTATTGTATCATTTAAAACGTACTTAACAGGAAAACGTATTATTTTGAAATTACTATGTATTATTTCACTGATATGGCCAGTGCTATAACTATAGTTAATTAATGCCTGAGTTTGAAATATTTTAATAGCTTACTTAATTATGCTATCACATTAATCTATTATAATTGACGTCAATGAATTATTACTAATCATGGAATAAATTTATTTTTTCCATTCAAACATAATTTTTAAAAAAGACACGCAATAATTAAGATTTTGATTTAAAATTATTGGTGTTTGGAAGACACGTCTTATACTAACATAGTCTCAAATGTAGCTACTTAGTAATTCCAAAAACTGTAGCCTTTTTCTTCTTCGATCATTTTACTATTTTATCATTCTTAACTTTTATGTATTTATTCCAAAGTATCCTGGCACAGGTTTTAACAGCTTTCTCAAAAACTGAAGCTCTCTTTTTGTTGAAAACAGGGAAATTATCGTTCAGTTTTTCGTTATTCATATCAAATGAGATGGTTATTTAGCGAAAGTGAAAACTATGTTCGTATGGGACGGCGACTTAACAAACGTTTCCTTAAACTGATCAGATATAGATCTGCAAATATTTTCAACCAATAAGTAGCAGTTAAAACGACATGTACACAAGCACTGGAATGTCCCTATTGGGAATTTTCTGAAGCATATCTCATTATGATATATCTGACCACTCAAACAGAATTGTATATTGATTTGAAAACGATGAAAAGAGTCAACTTTGTATGCACCAAAAAATGTTAACAATTTTTACCTCTCCTAATAAGTTAGAATACAATCGGTCACATTCATGACACAGAGCTTTTTCTCAGTTAATGTCCGTGAAGAATTGATATTGGCTGAACCTTGCTTCTGAGTTATCAGTCTAATATTTGCTAGAAGCACATGCTTAGCTCTGCACTCTTTTCAAACATATCCGGTTATTTCTCACATAGCGTAGCAAGTGTGTTCAAAAGCTGTTTCTTTGGCCAATGTATTCGTATTATTAGGTCCCCTAGATGGTAAACCAGCCTAGACTTTGAGACAGACAATGACCAAACAGTTTTATTCTAGGATCATCCACACACTCAATTTGGTTCTGCCAATCATCATGCTATCTACTGCCCTTACTTGAATATTTGACGTTTATAAACTTCCACCACGACAGAAATACTTTGATAAAATGTACCATTCCCTCCCATCCCTGCGAGTCCTCCTCTTGAGGAACAAACAGTTCGACAGTAATAACTATCGTGTCATCAAACATGTCCATAGAAAGTCTCACATTCTCTTTTTCACGAAGATTGATTCAGTGACTTTTCAATTAGACATCAAGCATACTTAATCACCTTTTACCTCTTTTTTTCCTTTAAGGATCTTATAACAAAAAATATAACCTTATGAGTCATACTTGAGTTGTATGGATTGGGAAAGTCTGAGCTGAATATTTCTGAATTGTCTAATTGTTGCAGACTTGTTTCAAATTCTGTATTGTTTGTGTTTCACATCCATATCTTTCAAGATGTCTTAGCTGGATAATGTTCTATGAAGTCGTAACTTCCATATAACATAGAAAAAGTGTTGAAATGTTTCTAGTTAGTCAATTCAGCAGTTAATGTTTTGACCACAATCACGTCTTGCTATGCTCATAGACCTCATGTTAAAGATGTGTTTTTGCTTCCAGGTTTTGCATTTTAATTTGTAACCAACAAGGTTCTACAAGTTCTGCAAAACGTTAAATAATATTATTTAAATAAAATATAAAACCGGGTTTCGATATTCGCGATAGGCAGAATACAGATAGCCCATAGTATGGTTTTTCGTTTAACAACAAGCAAGCAATGGATAAAAAACTAATTATTTTAGACACAGAAATATTTCAGGTGATAAATAAAACGAATAGCAAAAAAATATATGAACAGGACAGCCAAACTCTGCGCAGGGAAAAAATATTTCTGCTTATGTGTTTGTTGTTCGAAGTTGTGCACGTGAGTTATCTAATTTTGTGAGCGAACTGTGTTGAGATCTAAACGTTTTTTTTAGTGAATTTAGCGCAAAGCTACTAGAGTGTTATCTCAGCTTGCAGTCCCTAAATTTGAAGTGATAATAGACTAGAGAGAAGAAAGCTGGTTGACACCATCCATCGCTAACTCTTAGGCCACTCTTTACCAATGAATAGTAGAATTAACCATGATATTATAACCCCCCCCCCCACAGCTGATAAAAGTAAGCATGTTTAGCGCTGGGATTTGATTTTGCGATCTGCAGGATATGAATCGAGCTCTCTAGCCACCAGAACATGCTCACCAAGATGTGAACGAAACATAAGTGTTCCGGATAATTGTAATCGATATTCCTTTGTTTACGTGATTTCCTTTAGCTGACGATTTTCAAAACTCTCATTTCCTAGAGTTAATGTTTTGAATTTTAATATAAAGAATATGGCAACTAATAAAGCCAAGTTAGTAAATTTTCCAGAAGGCGCTAAAAGTGCTTGAAATCTATGTTATGTGAAATAGCTCATTAGTTATGTTCTTCAGATTTAGGTAATTGTTAGCATGCCAGACTGTGAACCTGAAGGATTATCGTTCGCGTTAAGCTGCGGCAACATCGTGTTCCATAATTTATGAGAAAGTTATAAGTGTAACGATCAAATCAAACTATTCGATTAAAGATTAATGTGAATGTTTTTTTACGAATCGCCTTTCCTACCAATTCAAAATTAGGGACAGTTAGCGTAGTTAAGAGGTTAACGTTGAACCTGACCCTCCCTGGTCCAAAACATGGACCGAATCCCGATGAAAAAAAAAGAAACGCTTGTCCTTGTGGGGCATTTTGGGAAAAACCAAAACATTCATATTCTTAATTTTTAGATCGTGCTAAAAATGGCGTTTCGAAATAAAATATAAAAAGTAAATAGTTGATTAAGCAACAAAGTATTTCAAACCTTACTTTTTCATATCAATAAAAAATTACTTATTTTGGCTGGTGTAATATTATTGAACTTTATATTCTATCTATAACTTTATGTTGCATCTGTAATTTAGTAAAAAATATAATCTAAACGTATAGCACTGTAGGAAAATCTACTGTGTTGAACTAAGAAAAATATCTTAAATTTTGGTTATATAAGTTATGTACATGATTTTATATAGTTGACTGGCTATTCAATCTATAAATGTTGCTTGTATACAGTTACATCATTTTTAGAGAATTGACTGTTTTTTCATCTTTAAGTGTCAGCCGGAATATTTCACGGTGTCAAGATTATTGCCCAAAAAGTCTGTAAAAGCTATCCCCCAATCATATTTATAAATTCTTACAAAAATTGCACTATTTTTGAGAACAAAATTTGTTCTTAATGTACAAAGACTTATAGGAAACTTTGCGTTTTTTTATGTTTTCAGAGGTGCATCCACTAAACACTTACTTGATAACTTGCTGTCTAGAATGGCACAATATGCTAAAAACCCTGAACAACTGATCGAAGAGAAGTCTCAGTCTCTAATTGGAAGAAAAAGAAAACGGAAAAGCTTTTATGTCAGCTCCTTTCAAGGTTGGCAAAACCTTATACTCGTAATTACTAAATACTATGGGCTTTTCTTAATTTAGAAATTCATTTTCATGTTTGGATGACTATATGTTGAATGTTTATCGCAGTTAAATGGTTCTGCTCTATAGGCCTTCCGTTTCCATCTCTGGAATCTCTAATACAAATATTGTTGTGCTACGCGCAATACAATTTAGTATTTAAAAATTATCTAAAAAATTAAAAGGTTTCAAAATGACAGCACACTTCCTGCCTACAAAGCTGTAGTGAGTTCAAATCTATTTAAAGATATAACAATTATATCATATCATTTATTCTGCCTATCTTTAAATTTCGAACCTTTCTCGTTAGATCAAATTATCGCTTTTTCTGTCTTTAAATGTCGTGCCCCACCCATTAGACTGATCTTCAAGCGTCGTCCCATCTATTACACGTGATTTTAATGTTTCCAGCCTTAAAATTTCGTTTTCCAACCATTAGATTTATTTTTCATATTTTCCATCTTCAGATTTTGCACTCCACACATTAGATCTGATTACAACGTTTCCGAGGATTTGTTCTTCGTATAATATCTATTTTTCAAGAGTAATAAAAAATATTAAGCTTCAACTGAGATCTATGAATTTTGGATGATTGAAAATAAATTTTACATGTCTTTATCTATTCTTCAATGACTATGATGCATGTATGTTTCAAACTGATTACGACTTTTACAATTCTTAATGGTGGTCCTGATAGAAAAATCCAAAATCTATGCCATGGACAATTTAAAAATTACTTTTCTTCCTGTTTCATTTTGAGTTTATAGAGAATGCTACTTAGCCTTTTTAATTAATTTTCTAACGTTTTCTGTTCACCTCAAATTGTTGATTTAAACACTTTTTGTTTTCTCCTTTGATTTTTATTCCTTGTTTCAAGATAAATTAATGAAGAATTGTAGATATTTATTTTCTAAATGAGGTGTTTCTACTAATGATCCAAATAATTATGTCATCTGATACTAATTTTAACATTCAGCTTGCAACACCTCTTTGTGAACAGCTGCTGACATGACAAAAGCACAAAAATTTCATCTTTAATGTTTTTTTATAAAAGAAAGTAGAATAAAATTATAAGGTTAGCTTAATTGCCCGTCAAGAAGACTGTACTATAAGTTACAAACATTATGTCAATCCCTATTGAAAGTTTTCTTAATATTTAAGATCCAAATCAGTCAGAAACTCAAAATTACAGTTTTTCACCGGAAAAATAAATGAAAATTTCAGAATCTTTTTCTACGCGGAAAAATACCATAAAAATCAAATAATACTGTCGTATGTAAAAACTTCAGCTGTTTCGAAATCAGTTTTCCGTTTTTGCGTAGCGCAAGTATGACCGAAGTGAAGAACATAAATACAAAAATAAAGGAAGCTGCAAAATCTGTGAAATGTGTTTACATTGTGATCCTCCAGCTACATGTACAGCAAAACATTGTCATGTTATCCTCCAGAGTAGACGTGGAGTAATGGAAAAGATCCAAAACCCAGTAAAAAAGAGAAGGAAGAGGCAGAGCAAGATGTTCTTATGGAAATGTGTGCTGAAAAGAGTGTTTCGTTACAAGATTTGGACATTTAGAGTGAAGACGTACTAGAAGAAAACTAGAAACATGTTTGTTCATTCTCGCTAATTATATATTGAAATTGATTAATAACATTATTGGAACTAAAATAACTCTAATATTTATTAAAATCAAACTATTCCAAATCGTTCCTTTGATTTTCTGGGAAGTCGGGAGGTAGCCGATTGTTTTCGCCTATTTCTCCGCAACCAAAAGGATTTTTTAAATTCTAAAAGTTGCTCTCGCCTTTTTTTTTTTTTTTGGCCATTCCGCACTATTGTGCACTTTCCACGTTTATTTTTTATATTTTTTAATAAAAGTGCGCACGGCAGCCCCAAGGTTTCTCACTGAACGGGATCTGTTGATATAAGCTCAACTCGCTACAGGTGTTAGCCTGCTTTTGGTGGTTCAAGAAGCAGAGCAGCTTTTAAAAAGTTATTCATCTACATTTTAGAGTATTAATCAATACTTTACCAAAAGTATGACAGTCTTATAAGCCTGCCCCCCCCCCAGTGGCACAGCGGAATGTCTGCGGACTTACAATGCTAGAATCCGGGTTTCGATACCCGTGGTGGGCAGAGAAAAGATAGCCCATTGTATAGCTTTGTGCTAATTACAAACTTATAAGCCAGTAGCTTCCTACACTTTTCTTTGTTTGCAAATATAAGGCGTTTAAAATATAAATTCATGACTGATAAATATATGTTTGATCATGTGTTCGATATGAACTTGTTTATCTCCTATGTTATATGCTTTGAAGTCGTGGGCGCTGTACAGAGTGACGATGAAATCTCATTATACAATCAGAACAGAATATTTCAACAGTAGGCCGTGGGTTTATAGTTGAGAACATTTCTTAGTCTATCAGTTCAAAATTAAAGACGACTATACACAGACAACACTATGTTTTGCTTTTTGTGAGCATTCTGAAACAAATACGATGTATATTATGAACGCAAAACCTTTCCGCTCTCCAGTGGCTCAGCGGTAATTCTGAAGGCTTATAACGCTAAAAACCAGATTTCGATACCAGTGGTGGGCACAGCATAAACAGCCTATTGTATAGTTTTATGCTTAACAAAAACAAACAAATACAACCTTTTCGGCAAAAAAACCTTTATTATCCGAAACGTATTGAAAATTGTTTG
This sequence comes from Limulus polyphemus, assembly GCF_000517525.1. Taxonomy (NCBI): domain Eukaryota; kingdom Metazoa; phylum Arthropoda; class Merostomata; order Xiphosura; family Limulidae; genus Limulus; species Limulus polyphemus. The sequence continues at coordinate 89,528 of NW_013667619.1, forward strand.
TTTTGCAATATTTAAACTGTCTTTTTATAAGCGATAATGAGATGATAAATTTTAGTTAAATTATCATCATATTTATCAAAAGTAAAAATATACTACCGTTAACTAGTACTTTAAAGAAAAATCTTAAACATTTGAAGAATGCTTATTAAACATAGTAAAATATAATATCGCTAATACTTTAAAGATACGTCTGATTTAAGTTAGGCACAAAGCTACACAATGGACTATCTGTGCTCTGCCCACCACGGGTATCGAAAGTCGGATTCTAGCGTTGTAAGTTCGCAGACATACCGCTTTGCTACTGGAGGCTAAGAAGTTTGTATTAAATATAATAAAATAAACAGCTAATGATAAAACCTTTAGCATTATGACCTTTTTACAACGTATAGTAATAATACATATTCTATCATGATCTTTCAGATTTGTTACAGAAGAGCTGAAGAAGAGTAATCACATGATACCTGCAGCTTTCGAATGTGTCATTATTTTCTTCAGTGTTATTGTTTATTTTACAGCTCTATCGGCAGAAAGCACGCCAAATGAGACATTTTATTGGCCTTTAACCGTATGATTTTCTTTTTTTCAATATCAAAGTATTATATAATTTACCTAATTTTTGTTTTCAACATTGCTTATAAACTTTTTGATTTTGTAAATAAACGATCGGCTGATTTCAAAATTGAAAACGTATCTATTAACGCAGACCTTTCGATTTTCCCCTTCGTCAGGGTGGTTTTATCTCGATCTCTAAAGTTTATTATAAAAAAAATCATCCTGAAAAACGACAAACCTGAGAGGTATATGTTAAGAAGTCGTTGATAAATTATTAAATTTGTCAAATCAACTTCAGTTAGGATTTTAAAAAGCGGTTTGAGCCTGTACTTCAATCGAATCGGGTAAAATTAGTTATTTGGTGACAGTTATTGGAATATTATAATTTAGTATGATATCATATTCAAAATTATACATTCTAGTTACACGAATGTAACTTACATACAATGTTTTCGTCCATTATAGTAAGATATGAGTCATGTTGTTTTAAATATACATAACAATTACTTTAAAGATATATTATTGCTGTTGTGAAGTTATGTAACAACTTTTTAAATATCCTGTTTGACAATCCATTAAAGGTATATCATAATGATTGTGGTCGTATATGACAGTCAGTTTGAAGGATCTGACAATAGGGTCTGGGGGTGTATTCGTGCTTAGCATACCTCGCTGTGAATCAAAGGGTTCATGGCTTGTGAGTTGTTGCCACAAAAATGTGTAATGCACTTTGGAGCCATAGATGTGCTTCAAAAATGACTGTCAAATCCCACTTTTTGATCACATAACAGTAGCCTAGGAGTTAGCAGTGGATGTTGTTGACTAACTGCCTTTCCTTATTATTCATAGTTAGTTCTGGAACAAACAAGCAATATGACAATCGTTGTGGCATTAAATAATAAACATTTGTAAGGTATATAACAAACATATTGAAGGTAAATTATAACAGTCTCACAGTTAACACAAAAAATAACATAATTAAACTATAATATAATATCAAATTTCCAAACTTGGTAGTCAAAATGTGGAGTGTCTAGTCCAATTTAGAAACTAAAGTTTTAGATAAAATATCAAACCTCTGAAGGAATATGACGTTAAGCAATATCATTTTCATGGTTGCTAAAAGATTGCTACAGTGTTATACAAACATCACAAAATAGAACACAGAAATGTGTTTGTGGTGATCAATTAAGATTAACAAGGTACACCATTAATATTTAATGCAGTAAGAACGGATGGAGGATGTGATACGAAAACACGTAGTTGATCTATATAAATATAATAGTACTGTCCGTCGTATGTTCATGTAACTACTTCGCAGGGTGTTGATGGATCTTTACCAAACGTGGTATGGAAGTTCATTAGGTCCATACGGGGGTACATAGAAATTTTTAGTTTTGCATTTTGCGTTTTTATGGGCGTTTTTGCGTTTTTACCATTACCTCACCTTCTCTAGATGGATCTTCACCAAATTTAGTATTGGGGTTCAATGGGTTTATGGGGAAATACATTCAAATTTTCAGTTTGGCGATTTTTATGGACATTTTTGCGTGTTTTACCACTACTTTGCTCGCTGTTGATGGATATTTACCTAATTGGACATGAAGGCTTGTTGGATCATGCGAAAATATATGGAAATTTTCGGTTTCACATTTTGTGTTTTGCAGTTTTTATTAACGTGTTTGCAGTTTTTTACAATCACATGTAAGGGAAGCAACTTTTCATGTCCTACGATAACCTTTCATTGATCATGAATTTGCATAACTTCCGTCCAGGGGATGGGCGCTCCAGTTAGTTTATAAATATGGTAAGATTAGTACTTAACCAACCTATATTGAGGCGAAAGGATACCAGCTCCTGAAGGTATGGAGGAAAGAAAAAATCAAAGAGTAAGAGGGTTCTCCATTGAGACCGAGAGGTCAAATGATGTCATAGCTCAACATATTGGCGGCAAATGGCGGATAGTTCTGAAGTGTGTTGCTTGAATGAGATAGTTCCAAGGTGCGCCACTAGGGGTGAACGATGAGCTCGTTTTTGGAGAGTGAGTAAATGTTTTGTTATGTTGTGCGCGAGTGAAGCACCAGAGGATGTTGATTGTGAATCTTCGTCATGTTTTACAAATTTACTACTATAGATCTGAACGCAATCTTAGTTTCTGTATTATCATTAAGATCAACTTCATTGTTTCACTTCAATAACACTAATAAACAAAGTCTTTGAATAAGTAACATTAATATTTTACGTTTTTACAACTTAAATATTTTATAGCGTACTTCATGGTTTATGCATATACCAGTTTATTTTACAATGTACTCCTAAAAATTATTGTTTTTTGTGTTAAGATAAAACATTCAAACTGTAGATATTTATCATCTTCGTATCTATACATTAATTTAACTTATTATCTACACAGACCTGAAATGTATTATTTCGTATCGCTTGATACGTAAAGTGATCAAACTCTAGATATTTTCGTCTCAATCATATAAAACAAAAGTAAAACAGTACGTCAAAATATAAATATTTCCAGTAAGAATTATTAAACTTATCATGCCATATATAGCTCTGTTTTCATTCTGAATTCGTAAAATTAGTATTTCATATATTACAGTTTAATTATATATCTAGAATGCTGTTTTCCATATTAACATAACATATTCAAAATCTAAAGTGACACGTTAACAGATTAAAAAAAAATTGCGGTAGATAAAATGATTTTATTATATTTATTTGTGACCTCTATTTTAACTATCTTAGAGAGTAACATTCCCATGACGAATATATAAAAACAGAATCATAGTCGTTACATGTAATTATTTATTGAGAGAAGTGACAAACAAGAAAGAATCAATTAAGCAGAAAAGAAACTTACTAATACAGAAAGGAGGGTTCCTATTACTTCTTGTAGCTTCAATACTTTCATTAGTTGGTGGTTTTTGCAAGATGGTCTATTGAAAAAGCTGCTCAAATTTAAAATAATCGAACACACAAAACAAATGATTCTTGTTCTGTTACACCCACTTTATCAACACAAAGTTTATGAAAGACTAGTGCAAAAAGTATTAAACTCAGTAGATCATGAAATACATTCTGCCATACAAAATGACACTTTACCCATACATGATAAAATGAATGTGTTAAATTAGTTGCAACAACGTCATCAAACTGTTCTCTCTCAAGACATGAAACTCGTTACAGTTAAAATAGATTGGCCGGCTCTTCACAACTTACATATAGTCAACACTGTTCCTTAGAAATGTAAAGTGAAAGGTGAAATCCTGTGAATAAAATAAACTCCAGTACTGACCTATCATGAAATGATTGAGAAGAATTAAGGAAGATTCGTTCTGTTCAGTAATATAATCAAGCTGATAAGCAATACACTATGTAAACAAAATAATTTTAACCTTACAGTATGGAAAGAATTTGCAGAACAAATATCAGATATGAATATTCTTCAAGAGCTCGTGGGAAACAACGACAGATGGCAGTATATATAACACGGAGATCGAACAACTACTAAAAGGGCAAGACACAAGGGTGTTATGGGCTCATTTTTAATAAATCATCATTGTGTTATTTGTTCATTTGTGTCATCAGGGATTGTTGTCAACCCTTTAAACTTAATAATATTTGAGTCAAGTAAAAATGAATCTTGCTTGTCGAAATGGACACATTAATGCTATCTTAGAAACATACTAGATGCTAAACTGGTGTAACGAATTTGTTATTATATATTTATTTCAATATCAACGTTTGTTTACATTAAATTTCTATTTAGAAACATGCCTAGCTTATACTGTTAAATATGTATTGTGAAACTCCCGCCTATTCTCCAAAGTTGTAGAAGATTCTCTAGAGTAAGAATCAACAGTATATACTGTATGTGTGTGTACTTAAATATTTGTGTTATCGTTAGTATTGTTATGTAAAACTGTGTTTTCTAAATATGAATAGGTTGCTGGCTCGAGGATAAGAAAAGGTGCAACACGGGTCAAAGCTTTCAAACAAATTTTAAAACTGAGTCGAAAACCCTGCAATCGTTAGACGGATGCTGGAAAAAAACTTTACTTATCATGTTTCACAGTTATCTCAAAGAAATAAATTCACTTCTTTACTGAACAAAACGAAACAAAAGCATGTATAATAGAATAATTTAACCATACTCTTAAAACTGGATTGTGACGTTATTTCACACATCATGGAACCTACAACAATATCCATCAATATTGAAAAATCTGGTCAAGGCCTATAATCACTATTATCACAGTATTAAAATGAGACCAATAGATGTCAATTGCTCTGATCAGTCTGTGGTATTGCATTTGAAAGTGGATGATCAAAGTAGGTATTAGTAAAGTCAAGCATCAACTTAAGAAAAGTTATATGTCTGGATAGAAATATAAAATCTATACGATTCACAAGCGATTGGAAAGAAAGATAATCATGTAAAAACTGCAAGAATATTTTGAAAAAATCTTAAATGGAGCATTTTATGAATCTGAATTACAACGAATAATCAAGCCCCCCTCTTCCCAATGACGTCTACTGCATAATAGGAGTACTACGAGAACGAGGAGAAGTGAAAACAAACGGTATTTTGTAAAATAGGAAGGATATCATGAAACATTTATATTTATATAATAAAAAACCCTCCCATGTTTACCACAATTGCAACTAAAAACAACCACAGTATATCTATACAAAGCATTGTAATTTTAAACAAAGAATCAAACATTAACAAACGCAAAATAAAGAAAGCTATTTCAACTGAACAAAACAGCCCTACTCTAAGCCAACACCCTTAGTAAAGAAACCTTTAATAAGCTTTTAAGCAATCTTCAATCATACGATCTCTTTGTTCCATACTGTATATATATATATATATATAGTTTCAAATTTCTAACGGTCATTAATTAGATTATCAGATACATACACATCCTTGCTGTTTAATCATCTAGTGTGGAATATTATTTTCATTATGTAATTCTCAGGAACCAGTAAAATTAGATATAATATCCACTCTCTCAACCATTCAACCAGAATCTTTTTGATAGAAAAAAAACAAAAAACATTTTTATCTAATTTTTTTTTTAAATTAAGTTTTGGATCCAGGAGCAAATAAGAGGTTAGCATCTTTTGAAGTACAGAAGAGTGTGGAATCCGATAATCATCTGATAGTAGTGAAAATGCAGAAAGAAAGAAGTGTGATAGAAGAAAAAAAGACAGAAAAAATGTTGTTAGTAAATGTTTACAGAGGAAAAGATATGATATTAAAAACTATAAACAGAGAAAAATACAACGCAAGAGAATAGAATAAAAGGGGTGAATGAACTTGTGAGGCGATTAAACAGAAGGGACAGCAAATGTGAAGGTGATTAAATATGGAATAAAAGGGGGAAAATATTATCAAAATGGTATGATAATAAACAAATGGAAAGAAAAAGTAAAAATGTATTCGGCTTAGAAAAGCTGAAACGGGCGTAGAAAGAGGAAAATAATGCATATTGAAATATTATACAGAAAGAAAAAATATGAATAAAAATGTTTGTAAGAGTAAGAAAGAAAAGTGGAAATAGATAGAGAGAAAACAATGAGCAGATAAAGACATAACAAGATTTGTTCAAATATATAAATGAAGATAGGGAGGAAAGGATAAATATAAGTGAGGATATTAAGATAGAAGTGTAGGAAAAGTACTTTGGGGGGAAAATTGAAAAGGAAAAGATATATAGGGAACATAAAGAAAGAAATAGCAAGAGGTTAATCTCCAAAAGGGGGAAAATAAGTGAGGAAAGATGGATGAAAGAATTTATATTAAATGAGGTTAAGAACTATATAAAAAATTTCAAAAGATGAAAGTGTAGTGGAATAGGTGAATTCGAAAATGAATTATATTGTTTATTAGAAGAATTAAGAATTATTGGAATTTCCTTAACATTACAAAATTGCAATAATTGCAGATAGTACCTTTGTTATCAACAGCCTATAAATTAAACACAGTGATGTTTTAATAAAGTATGTAAATAGAGCTGAAGATAATAAAGTTTTATACGAAGATCAAGCAAGACTTAGAAAGACTGTTATCCTCCAGTGGCTCAGCGGTACGTCTGTAGGCTTAGGATGCCTAAAATCGGGTTTCGATACTCGTGATGAGCATAGCACAGATAGTCCCTTGCGTAGCTTTGTATTTAACAGCAATCAAACCAAACTCAAATGTTTATATATATACACACACATTAATTGAGAAATGGTTAAAAAGAAAGAGATCAAAATTGTATGAATTTTATGTAGACTTGAAAACTGCGTTTGATACAATAAGATGCCAATTACTATTAGGTACTTGAAGGAAATGAAACTGAGGAGAAGAATGTTTCAAACACTGCAAGATATATATATATGAAGAAATAAAAAACTGTAAAGATAGGAGGACGAGAAGAAATGTACACGAAGTTTTTATACATATATGTGGTGAGACAAGGAGTATGACCGTTCCTTCCAGCATTATTGTGTATAACGTACAAGCTGTTGATGACAAAGATACTCCCATACTTCATCTTGATCCCCAGATTTGAAAAACCGGTACTATTATTGCTTTTTACCAATCTATAGAAAAATACATTTAATTCTCATTTCTTCTAACAAACAATCTGGAGCATGTATCCTATCTCATTTTGGAATTAGTTTATCCTAGCAGATTTTCCTTTCCTCAGTGCATTTATATAGTTATTAACCTTATGTAGTGTAAATTATTCCACCCATTTGTCGTTACTGAATCTGGGAAGAGAAATGTTTCAGACACTGGTGCCTTAAATAATTAATCCATTAAGTTCTTAGACGCCTCTTGCCCCCTAATTTTTAATTAGAAAACTCTGTTCTTTGTCAATTCTGATAAAGGTCTTTCTAGCATTGCTAAATATTAAATGAACTTCCTATAAAGTTTTACAGATTCTAAAAAATGTTCTAGCATCTTTTACTGATTTTGGCACTGTATAATTTTTACATACTTATAGTTTTCTTGGTCTAATTTAACATCTTTTGCGACCACAACATGACCCAAATAAACTACTTCCTTCTTTAAAAATTGGCAGTTCGAAGATTTTTAACTTCAAGTTTGCTTCACATAATCTATCACGCAATGTTATTTGTTTTTCGAAACTCGCTGCAAAACTATTATATCATCTGAAACATTCAATCTTGTAAGCCTGATAATACTACATTCCTTCATATGTAAAATCTAGAAGAAGTATTACATAAACTAAAAGGTATTCTATCAAATTGGTACTTCTATGATACTGTTTTTCATCTCAACTGGTCAGTAACCGCTTTGGAAGCTCATGGAGGAAAAGTACTTACTCTGACCCCCAACCGTTTATGGTCTCTGGTATATTTGGTAATAAGAATGCGTCCTTGGTTGCAATCTTTTTCAGCCTTCTAAAATCAACACAAAATTTTCTTTTCATCATATTTTAGGTTGCATGAGAACAAGTGTATTGATATATTGAGCTACTGTTTGTTTCCATTAGCGTAAAACTAAACATTAGGTTACACGGACCTGCCATGGTTGAAGTGCCTTGAAATTTTTAATCTTATTATAGTAATTCCTGTACGCTGAATCCGAAAATGATATCCATTTTTCTCCATTGCATACAGATTTTTCACAAAATGTCATATGAACTTTTACATAAGTGAATCATTTTCATTGAAATCGGGTCACATTTTGCTTTGCTTAAAATGTTGACAACTACTAGCTATAGACTTCTCTAGACCAATCGCGACGTGAGAGTCTTATCGATCGTTCTAGAATCCAAACATAACAAACATAATAACAAAATGTTCATTGTGGTAAACGAAATAATAATTTCATCTAAGTAAGAGTTTTTCTTTCTTCTCGATTTATAAAAAAAATCCTAACGTGATAAAAAAAAATATTATTATTTTCGAAATCTGCGTAGCTGAATTATGTAAAATCCGTTATTAAAACCAAAACAACTTTTATGAAGTTTAAATTCACAGGCCTGTGTTTTCTGGGCTTTGTCCACCACGATGAATCGAGCCCCGGATTTTAGCGTTGTAAATCCATAAGCATTTGTTGAACTACTAAACCATTATTGAATTGATTTTCATTTTAAAAAATTAATTAATGTTCTATTTGTTTTCATGCCGTTTAGAAAAATTTAACGTTTACTTCAATGTTGTATTTTTGAAAGTTTGTTTCCATAACTTTATAATATGCTTTGTTACATAACCACGGTAAGGAAGTACACAATATTATTTCTTGTTGTTACTTTTTGTATGGAGTTGTATGTATCTTCTGTTTTCCAAAATTTTAATTAATTTACCGTTTATTAGATTAAAGTTTTTATTACTACTTTTTTGAGAGTGGAATTGGTTTCTTCGAATGTTTTTGAAATATGTGAATCACATATTCTAAATGCAGCTCTGTAATTCTGTACCCAATGATGGCCGCACGTGCTGCCTAAAAGTTGTATGTGTCTAAATACATTTAATTTTACCCACTTAAATATGACGAGTTCTTAACTAATTTACTTATACACGTGCAATTCCTCTTGAAAATTATCTCTTTTACTTTGAAGTACTGAGGCTACTTACTATATGCTGCTAGCCTTACTTACTTATTGGTACACGTTTAGGCAACACTAATTTACTCTCATTTGTACTTAACACTTTTATAGGCACCGCTCAGATACTTCACATACACAGGCAGCAATGTATTAACTCACTAGTCTGTTTCTACTGGTTCAATTAACATTTCTTCATTCTGCTTAAAGTCTTATAACTTAGCTTCAAAAATGACGTTAGTTCATTCAAGTATCTAATTAGTCTAACAGCTACATTTCTTGACAGACTTTCATGTGGGCTGCTTTGTTGCCTACTTTGAGTGGTCTGTATCGTTATGTATATACTTGTCCAGTATTCTCTAGTTTTATTTTATCCGTGTTCATTTTATAATTATTTACGGTTAATCATTGTTTCTGTGCTTACTTTAACCCTCCTCCTACTGCCAGGCTTAATGTTTTTTCTTTATGGTATTTACTAGCCTTATTTTTTATTCCACTTAAATCTAGAACCATTCTGACTTTTACTAACTTGTATAAATGTTAATAAATAATAAATTCACACGCCTAAATGAAAACTTTGTCTAGTTTGTACTGTGCGACGTTTCGAATAAACGCCCTTCTAAAGACCGTCATTTAGGCGTGTCGATTTACTCTTTATTGTCATTTATCCACATTTTTCTCCTCAATTCTTGCGGAATAACACTCACTCACTCTGACTTTTCCTGTGTCGTATCACTACATACATATATATATATATAAGTAGTATCAGTACTATTTTGTTTTGACGTCTAATTTTTAGCTTTACTACTATGCTAATTAAACGTGGAATCATATACACATTTAGGAGTCTGGTTGAACAACTATATTGGCTCTAATTGATCATGAGTCTCTACATTAGCACATAAGTCTGAAGATGTGCTTCCTTCGAAACTTAACACCTCCGTTTTTAGGCGTAGTTTCCTCTGGTAATGATTAGGTGAATGCTCTAATTTCATAGAAAATTTTGACCTAAACTACTGTTGCCTCTAGGTTTATCTGCTTATAGACACAAAATGAACGTTCAAGTTTAAATTCCAAACTTCTACTTGAACACGATACTTTCCTACTGCTTATACTAGAAACTCGTAATAGACGCTTTTGGCAATTTCCTTTCATGCATCATCTAATAATGTCGGATTTTTCTTTATTATGTCTGAACTTAATAGTGAAGATCTAGCGCTTGTGTCAGTTAATAACCAACCTTCTATACACTCTACCTTTAAATCAACTACTGGAGAAACCTTATTGACCCTACGCACGCTTGATCTGTTTAACAACTATTGCCGGAACCAGTTCTAGTTCTCTCGGTAGGCCAGGATGAACTTATACTTTCTGTTACTTCTGCTACTGCATGGCCAGGTGGTTAGGGCGCTCGACTCGCAATCTGAGGGTCGCGGGTTCGAATCCCCGCCCCACCAAACATGCTCGCCCTTTCAGTCGTGGGGGCGTTA